>NW_022103911.1:8683257-8684408 GCF_000313985.2 Echinops telfairi
GTCAGACAGTGTAAGATATGACAAAATAATAATAATTTATAAATTATCAAGGGTTCATGAGGGAGGGGGGCGCGGGGAGGGAGGCTGAAAAATGAGGAGCTGATTTCAAGGACTCTAGAAGAAAGAAAATGTTTTGAGAATGATGATGGCAACAAATGTACAAATGTGCTTGACACAATGAATGTATGTATAGATTGTTATGAGTTGTACAAATCCCAAATAAAATGATTTTTTTGAAAAAGAAGAAAATATAGCACATTAAGGACTAAGGTACTATGGTTTTTCAATGCCACCTAGGCTTTTGAAAAGTGGACACTGAATAAGGAAGACTGAAGAACAGATTAATTTGATTTATGGTGCTGGCAAAAATATTGACTATACCATTGACTAACAAAATCATAAAGAAATATATTTTGGAATAAGTCTGAGTATAGCCAGCTGGAATGGTTCTTAGAAGAGGATGAGGAGACTTGTGTCATGTATTTTGGCTATGTTATCAGAAGAGAGAAGTCCCAGGAGAAAAGCATTATGTTTGGCAAAGTAGAGGGTCAGAGAAAAAGAGAAAAACTCTGAGCAGGGATATCGTCCTCAAGGCTTGGTGGGCTAGGATGTGCTCCACTCTCTCTTCCTCCCCCTTCATTTGCTCCTGTGTGCTCTGATCAGACATGTTGCTCTCCCTGAGCTGTAGCTTCAGTGCTGTCCTCTGAAGTAAATTCTTCTCGGGGAACAAGGGGTTGTCCGCCAGGGTTTGGCAACCTGAAACACTCCTAAAGGACAACAAACAGACCTTGAACTATTTACTGGCTTTTCTTTTTTTGTCATTGGAGATTTTGTTGTTGTTGTTGTTGTTTTCTTTTGTTGCTTTGCTTTGCTCTGCCTTGTTTTTTGGGGGCATATAATTATCTCTGCAGGTATATCTAGATAAAATAGGTGGGATAAACAATCTGGAGGAGATAAAACAACTGGACTGAAGGTTCCGGGGAGGAGATGGAAGAGGGAGACATGGGGGAAAGGAAGTGGGTGTTAACAAACCCAGGGACAAGGGAACAACTAGTGATTCAAAATCAATGGTGAGGAGGGTGTAGGAGGCATGGTAGGGCTTGATCAAGGGCAATGTAACCGAGAGGAATTACTGAAACCCAAATGAAGGC
>NW_022103911.1:8685801-8691915 GCF_000313985.2 Echinops telfairi
AATACATACAATATCAAATGATATCATATTTACAAAGATAGTCTAATTGTTTTAAAATACATGTTTTTGAATGTGTTCACATGCAGCTTCTTTTGTGAAATCATCTCTTTTAACATTATCTTCTCTAACGTCTGTTTTCCTATTCAATCTATTTGCCTCTGTTTGTCAGAGAATACGCAGTATTATCATTTATCTGTTTGTGTTATATCTTAGTTTGTTTCAATTTGGCTTAGCAAAGATTTATCTAGCACTTTCAGTAGACACTTCACCAAGTGAGCCCACACCATGCTCTAAGTAACTTAGCACTTTAAATAAACATTGAGTTGTTGTAAAGAAAATTTTCAAAATCATTTTAGTTTGTTATCTAAGAGGACTCAGTTAAAACATTCATGATAAAAAAAGAATTATTTGTTATCCTAAATTGATGCAAAACATATATATGTTTAAAAAAAATCAAATATAGCATTTTAACTTTCTTTTCATTTTGGTTAAACCTTCTTTAATAATCCCAAGTTCATAAAGACAATATTCCAATAAATCCACAATCATAAATATGATGTCATTATAAATTAATGCATATACTTAAAACAGATATCTCTTGACCTCTGTAAAGCCAATCTCCGGATTCCGAACAGAGAGACAAGTTTCAACAATACATTTTATCAGATAAAGCCTGTCTGTAAAATCATTACCAAATAAGCCCTTTGCCATAACAAAATTGGCAAGGAGGAAGCACATGCCTGCAGTGTTGATTGTCTTCAACTGCAGTTTGTAATTATACTTTTCACTGCAGGCAAGGTGAAAGTTATGACTATATGATTATAATGCTTAGAGTCTTTTAATAAGAAGGGGCTTGTCTGCTTACAAAGTGTAATTGAAACATGTTGGATCTTTAGTTACAAGTTTAAGTTTGTGGTTTTTTTTCTCACATTATACCAAGGAAGTGTTTTCTCACATTATACCAAGGAAGTGTTTATGGATATAAATTATATGAAGACAAGAATATTCCAATAGGGAGAATAATGATTAAATAGTGAAGAAACAAAGAGAAGAAGAGATTACTGACCTGTCTGTCAGTGGGGCATAGTGATTCATCTGACACACAATCCTGAAGATCCCAAAACTGAAAACCAAGATAATCATTACCATGAAGTTGATTCTGACTCATAACAGCTGTATAGGACAGAGGAGAACTGTCCCTGTAGTCTTCTGAGACTGTCCGTTTGTCTCAACTTTTACCGTGAAGTGTCTCTGCTTTCCAGCTGCTGACCTCACTGTTACAGCCCAAAGCACCACCAGTCATGCCAGGGGAGTAGAGGCGTCCTCTTCTCCTTGGGGAGGAGCTATTAGGTTCAAAAGGGCAGCCTGGTGGTTTCACAGCTCCACCAGTAACCCCCGAGCTCCTGGACTGAACATCTACAGAATGTAGTAGAGTTATTTTGCCATTGCCACATTTATTAAAACATAAATCTACAGAGATAGAACAATCACAATTGTTGCTACTATAATTTTGTGTTTCAGTTATTTTCAGTTGTCTCATAAAGGTATGTATGACGTGTTTATACTATACAAGAGACAACTTCTGGGGGTGAATATTTGGTGTCAGAACAGGGGTGACGGGTGTTTTTATTTTAAGGAGAATACATGAGAATAGAATTTGTACTTCCTATTCAACAGATGCAATTTTAACATATGAATAAGAATGATATAATGTAGGTTTTTACTCATGATTTTACTATAGAATATATTTAATATGATATTTTCTTACTGTCAATTTTTACCTCAGTGAGTACATTTTATTAGTAATCATAGTTTAACTTCTAAATTCCCTAACTTACATATTTTAAATAATTTAATGTTAATAGCTTTAAATTAAAAATGATTTGCTTTCTTTCATTTTAAAATGTGAATCAATAAATTAAAGAACTTTTAAAAAGACTTAAGAAGAGTGTCACAAGCAGCCACTACTTACACCATACCTACAACGGTTGTGTCTGACTCAGAGTGACCCTATAGGACACAAGAGAACTGCCCCACAGGTTTTCCAAATCTGTAAATATTTACAGAGCACATGGCCACACCCTTCTTCCACGTCACTATTGTGAGTAGCCACATGTTTACTCAAATTCATAGGATTTTACAATTTTTATGTTTCTTAATTTTTTAAGAGATAACAGTTTGCCCATATTCTTTTATATCACTATATATGCCCCTAGATACCTAATTTTATTTCTACACTACTCCCACGTGTCACTGAAGTCTAGATATCAGAGGTGTAATGATGCAAGGATTTTGTCTTAAGCAGAGAGATTATTGAAGTTAAAGGGATTAAGATTTCACTACCCAGCACCCATGCATAAAAGACTCTTGTGACTGTAGGAATTGGTGACAATGTTTTAATGCTTTTAGATTATTTTCTTCACAGTAATCTAGAGATTTGATATTTTATGCACGTTTTTCTAGATTACCAGGGTTCTATTAAATATCTAATATTAATTAATCAACATTATTTTGAGAGATACTTTATATGTCTTCTAATTTAAAAAGCAACTTATATGGGTGGCTTTAAGAGATTTTAAACTTTTTGTTTTAATAGTTACTACGATATTGACTAGATACTTGCTAAAGACTAGGAAAAATAATACACGTTTGCTAAATTGTAATTTGTAGTTTCATAAGTAAATGAAAAAAGACCTAGGAATCTTCACCCATCTCTGGGCAGATGGTGAATGGCAACAGCAGAGATTTCAAATATAGATGTAGCACATATATATTGCAAACAGCTGTAATCGCTAAAATACATGCCAGAAGATTTAATCATTCTGGATTTTTCCCCCCAATACATGCAGGGATTCAGAAATAGACATCTCTTTCCTACACATCGCTAGAGGATTCTTTGAAATAGGCAAGCACATCTATGATATAGGACATTGCTGTGTGCTGACTAGTCTGTATTTTCAATGCCACTTGAAAATTTTGTTGATTAGCAAGATTCTTGTTAGTTATAGTTCAGTGTGCATAACTTATGAGCAACATGACTTCTTGTTTCTGCTGCTAAATCAACTTTTTGTGATGTGTGTCATTGTTATGTAAGGTGTTGTCTACTCAGTTCCTATTCATACTGACCCTGTGTGCAACTGAATGAAACATTGCCTGGCACTTGTTGTTAAATCTGAGCCCAGAAGTGCAGCCATGGGGGCAATTCACCTTGTTGAGGGTCTTTGTCTCACTCGCTGCTCCTCTATTTTACCAAGCATGATATCTTTTTAAAAGACTAGTCTGCACTAAGAACATGTCCAAAGTACAGGGAGAGAAACCTCACCGTCCTTGTTTCTAAGGGAATTCTGGCTATACTTATTCCAAGACAGAGGCGTTTTACTTTCGGCAGTCCGTGGTACTTTCAATATTCTTCACCAGTACCATAATTCTAATGCATTGATTCTTTTCCCGTCTTCCTTATTTAATGATCAACTCCCATGTACATATAAGGCAATGGAAAATTCTATGGCTTGGGTCAGGTGCACCAATGGGTGTTGACATCCTCTCGTGTCAACACTTTATTTATTTATTTTTTTAATCAATTTCTTGGGGCTCATACAATTCATCACAATACATAGATCAATTATGTAAAGCACATCTATACATTTGTTGCCCTCATTATTCCCAAAATTCCCTTTCCTCTTGAGTTCCCGGAATCAGCTCATTTTCCTTTTTTCCCCTCCCCCTCCCTTCCTCCTCCCCTCTCCCCCATGCACCCTGGATAATTTATAAATTATTATTGTATCTTATATTACACTGCCCGGTGTCTCCCTTCACCCACCCCTCTGCTGCCCGTCCCCCAGAGAGGAGGTTATATGTAGCTCCTGTGATCAATCCCCCCTTTCTACACGCCCTTTCCCTCCTGGTATCGCCACTGTCACCCCTGGTCCTGAGGGGTTCATCTGTCCTAGATTACCTGCGTTTCCAATTCCCATCTGATGTGTCAACACTTTAAAGTGGTCATGTGCCCCAAATTTACGCAACACAGTGCATCATTTGATCTCTCATCTGCTGCGTCTATGAGCATTGATTGTGAATCCAAGCAAGAAGAAATCCTTGATAATGTCACCCGATTCTCTCTCTATTGGTCCCCTTGTGAGGATTTTTGTTTTCCTTACATTGAATTATAACCCATTTGGAAGGTTTCAATCCTTAAGTCCTCCTCACTTTCAGCAAGCAAGATTGTGTCATTTACATATTGCAGGTTGATAATAAGCCTTTCTCTAATCCTGATGCCAAGTTCTTCATGTTATCCAGCTTCTCTGATTATTTGCTCAACATACAGATTAAGAATGGTGAGAGGATACAATCCTGACACACCACTCTTCTTGATTTTAAGCCATGCAATATTCCCTTGTTCTGTTCCCAAACTGTTCTTGATCCATGTTCAAGTTCTGAATGAGCACAATGAAGTGTTCTGTAATTCCCATTCTTCTCAAAGTTACCGATAGTTTTTTTAATGGTTCACACAGCCAAATGCCTTTGATACACTACTTTTAACCAAAATTCCTCTGACATCAGCCATGATCTCTATTGTCCATGTCCTCTTCTGATCCTGGCCTGATCCTCTGACCATCCCCTGTCCATGTATGGTTGCAACTATTGTTGAATGATCTTCAATTACATTTTACTTGCAGCTGATATCAGTGATATTAGTCTATAACTGTCCATTTGTTTCCTGTGTACCTCATCAATGTAAACTGCCTCTATGAAAACTTGAATTATCTATGCATTTCATATTTTAATAGCTATTATTAGGTAAGAAGAGCAGTTAAAGCTTAGAGATATATAATTTTCTTTTCAAAGATTATACTTTTACCTTAATATTTGAAGTAATTTACAACTATTTTAAATTTGCTGTATGTTTCTGTTCTTTGAGCTCAGCCTTGTTTGTAGTGAAAGCAGGGAATAGGCATGCTTCTTAGCAGGTATCCAGAGAAAGAACTCTATCTTACTTTAAATTCACTGCCATCAAGTACATTCTGACTGATAACTCCCTAAGGGTCGATTAGAACAGCTCCATGAGGCTTCTGAGTCTGTGGATCTCTATGTGAGCGCACGGCCTCAGATTTCTACTATGGTGGGTTTGAATGACTCATCTTGTGTTAGCAACCAAACACAACCTATTGCATCATCAGGACTCCATATATTAATTTAAAAACTCTAAACAACAAAACAAACCTAATAAAAAACGTTAATAGTTTTTAGGTTCTAGTTCTTAGATCGTAAGATCTCAAGTTTTTACATGTTAAGTATTTTTTCCTTTTATGACAAGTTATCTATAAATTAGTTACATACAGCAAGCATCTACTTAGGTCACTGCGATCTATTAGGCAGCAGAAAGTGAAGGAAGGGTACATGGGCTGAAGTCGATGCATGTGGGTTCTTCCTGGCTGCCATGTTTTAACTGAATTTCACCAGGTATCCTTATTTATCCTTATCTATGATCTGGGAATTATTGTGATATTATCTAGGTCATGAAGGATTGAAGTGTGAGAGATGCAAAGTAAACTTGGGAAACTTAGTGGTATCCAAACACTAGCTTATATTTTGCTTAGAAAAGGTGGGCCACAGTCATTTCCTCTTTCTCAATTTGCTGATGTGTCAAGGAAATCAATGTTCTAGGCAGCAGTTGCTGACATCCCCTTATATTGCTGCAGCATATAATTTCATCTTGTTCTACTCTTTGCATAAAAGTGCTTTACTGTCCTCACTATTTATTCTATTTTATATAACTCCCCCATTTTTCAGTCATAGCATGATTAGTGCCATCCCCTTGTCATCTCCATCATTTCAATAACCAATTGTTCTAGGGAATTCTAATATAGCTTTTTATTGTCAAAAAGTTAGAGACCAAAAAAAAAAAAGTTAGAGACCCATTCCAGAGTGGACATCATGAAGACTCAAGTGGAAGTAGAAATAGAGTCTCTGGGTTTTAAGCCCAACGTCTTGAGTCAATAACCCATGTGACCTATGAATGAAAATGATTTCATGGAACAATTATTATTTAAGGGAAAGGACTTCATTGTGTGGAATCATCTGTTTTCCAGAGTGGTTGGTACCACCAACCTCTGG
>NW_022103911.1:8693182-8731892 GCF_000313985.2 Echinops telfairi
GTGGGAGGGAGGGGAAAAATGAGGACCTAATGTTAGGGGTTTAAGTGGAGAGAAAATGTTTTGAGAATGATGTACAAATGCGCGTTACACAATTGATGTGTGTATGGATTGCGATAACAGTTGTATGAGCCCCTAATAAAATGATTTAAAAAAAAAGATGACATGATCACAGAGAAGGCATAGACTAGGCAACATTTTATTGTGTTATGGATAAGGCTACCACACATTGGTGTAGACTCAATCGCAACTGAAAACAACAGTTATGTTCCTGACAAAGCACCTTGCTTTACAAAGGTACTTAGGTAATATAACTCTGTTTCAGAAATCATCCTTGAGTTTTTAACATTAATGGGCAAATCAATGTCTTTTAGATAAATATAAGTTGGATATAATAATTATTGCATAAAAATTTTAAATGTTCTTAGCTATATTTTGATATGAAACATTAAAACAAAATATTTAAAGTTTCATTGTAAAGAACATATGAAATGAATGGACCTTTATTAATAAAGCTAAATAACTAGAGTCCTAGAGCACACAGAAAGACACATCTGGGAAACAAACTAATGTCTAAAATATTGCTTTATGAGGGTACTGCTGGATGTATTACAGAACACAACTGTGCTTTTCAAATTCTGGTTATTCTTTGTAGGTCAATCAATAGACCATTTTGCAATTAATAATTCAATTTTCCTGCTATTTCTCTGATATATGCATAATTATATACAGAAATCTTTGAAAAGGTATGGTTTTGGCAGCGGGGGGATAGTTTTAGTAGCTGGAAGATATGAGAGGGAGGAGAGAAAGGAAATGAGGAAGGGTGAGGGGAGGAAGAAGAGAGAGAGAGAAAGATTGTTATTGTCATTTATATTGCTATTGTTAAATGCTATTGAATCAGATATGACTCAGTAACCTTATGTATGTACAACAACAAAAACAACACAGTATTGCATCATTCTCAGATTGTTCTATGCTTTAGTTCATGGTTGACGCCAATATGTCAATCCATCAAGTTGAAGGCTGTGATAGGTTTTTATGCCAAACTGGCCAAAAGGAACATGTGGGATTAATCAGTTTGATTGGAGGGCAAAGAGATAAATGGCTCTGCAAGGCCCATTCCTGCTCTCTCTTGCTTTCTGGTGAACTGAGAGAACTTGAGCATTTGTGCTGCTGCTGTTGCTAGTTCTCTGCCTCAATTTGTGAGCTGCACTACCTGTGGGCCAGGCCAGCCCATGGATTGTGTCCTTAGAGCTTGAAGCTACTTCGAGACCTGCTTCGCCAAGCTGCTGGTGCAAACATTGCTTGAGCTTGAGGCTGCTGGATTCTGTCACCTTGCATTGCTTGAGTTTGATATCCCATCCAGGCTTGCTTCACTAAACTCCCAAGCTACTAATTGTTGGTGACCCACCCTCCTGCTTGTTGCCTGTGGGCAGACTCTGCTTGCCTTGTCCCAGGGAGGACTCTGCTGTCTGCTTCCTTGACCTTGGGCCTGGCAGCGCACATGAGGTGAAGGACTTCCAATATATTCACTGTTCCACAGAAGTGAGTTGAACTGAACCCTTTATACTGCTGTATGGACTAATTAGCTGTCATATTCCTACTTGCTGTATAAAGCCATTCATCAATATATAGTCATAAGTGTCTTGGTTTTATTTCTCTAAAGAACCCTGCCTAACACAAGGGGCTTCCTCTTTTTCACTGCCCCTCCACTTTACCAAAGTTGATGTCCTCCTGAGGCCGGTTTCTCCTGATAACATGTCCAAAGCAGGTGAAATGAATTCTCACCATCCTTGCCTCTAAGGAACATTCTGGCTGTACTTCTTCTAAAACAGATCTATTTATTTTAGGGTTTTTTTTTTTGGCAATCCATAGTATTTTCAATATTCCTTACCAACATCATAGTTTGGATGCATCCATTTTTCCTTCAGGCTTCTTCTTCAATGTTCAACGTTCATACCTATATGGGGTGATTGAAAATGTAATGGTGTGGACTACCTTTCAAATTAACACCCTTACTTTTCAAAACTTTAAAGAGATTTTGTGCAGGAGATTTACCCAATGCAATTAGTCTTTTGATCACATGATTGATGCTTCCAGGAGTATTGATTGTGGATCCAAACAAGATGAAATCCTTGTTAATTTCAGCCTTTTCTCATTTATCATGATGTTACTCATTGGTCCACTTGTGAGGATGTTGGTCTTCTTTATAGAAAATTGTAACCCATGCTGATGGCTATCATCCTTGATCTTCATCAGCAAACTCTTCAAATCATTCTCATTTTTGGCAGGCAACATGTGTCATCTGCATATTGCATGTTGTTAATAAGTTTCTTCCAATTCTGATGGTGTGTTTTTAAAAAAACATAATCCACTTTCTGTAATTATTTGCTCTATAAATTGAACACATCTGGTGAGAGGATGCAACGTAGACACACATTGTTCCTGATTTTGTACCATGATATTCCCTTGCTCTGTTCAGAAAACTGCATCCATTTACAGGCTCAAAATGCCCATAATTAAATATTCTGGAATTCCCATTAGTCATGTAGCTGTGCCTAGTTTGTTATGATCCATACAGTCAAATGCTATTTCATAGTCAATAAAACACACATAAACATCTTTCAGTATTCTCTGCTTTTATTAAACATTTATCTGATGTCAATAATGATATCTATTGTTGTACATCCTCTTCTGAATCTGGCCTGAACCTCCAGTTGCTCTTTGTCAATGTCGTGCTATACCCATTGTTTTATGATATTCAGTAAAATTTTACTTCCATGAGATATCAATGTTATTGTTATATATTTTGAGCATTCTGTTGGTTAACTTTTGTTTGCAATGTGCACAAATATGGCTATCTTTCAGTCAGTCAGCCAAGTAGCTGTCTTCCAAATTTCTTGGCATAGATGACTGAGTGCTTCCAGTGCTTCATAAGCTTGTTGAAACACTTATTTAGTATTACATCAATTTCTGTAGCCTTGTTTTGGGCAATGAATTTAGTGCAGCTTGAACTTCTTCCTTCTACACGATTGGTACTCCTTCCTGAAATGGTGGCATGCCTATTAGTTCCTTTTGGTACAGTGACTCTGTACATTCTTTCCATCTTCCTTTGATGCTTCTTGCATCATTCGATATTTTCCCCATAGAATATTTCAATCTTGCAACTTGAGGATTGAATTTTTTCCTTCAGTCCTCTCAGTCTGAGATATGCTGAAGGTGTTCTTCCCATTTGTTTTTCTAATTCTGTCTTTGCACATTTCATTGTATTTGACTTTGTCTTCTCAAGCTACTTTACAAAAAAAAGCAAGTTTCAGCATCTCTTCTGATGTCTACTTTGATCTTTTCTTTCTTTTTAATGACCTTTCCATTCTTCAAGTATGATGTTCTTGATGTCCTCCCACAGATCGTCATTAGTGTTCAATGCATTTAATCTATTCTCGATATGTTCTGGAAATTCAAGTGGGCTATCCCTAAGATCATATGTCGGCTCCTGTAGATTTCTTTTAATTTTCTTCTGCAGCAAACTTAGCTTACATATACACAATTGATGGTCTATGCTATAGTCAGTCTGACCTAGTTTTAACTTCTGATTTTGGAGCTTCTCCATCATGTCTTTCCACAGATGTAGTCTCTTTGGTTCCTGTGTATGTCACCTGGAGAAGTCAATGTGTATCATTGCCTTTTGTGTAGTTGATAAAATGTGTTTGTGATGAAGAAGTCATTGATGTTTCAAAAATCTATTTTGAACCTTCTAACATTATTTCACCAAGACCACACTTCCAAATTACTGTTTTTTTCTCCATTGTTTCCAACTCTTGCATTCCAATTACCAGAAATTATCTTTGAAACCTGATTACCTGTTTTATCAATATCCAACTGTAGACATTGGTAGAATTCCATTTTATCACTTGCTTTAGTTGTTGGTGTATACATTTGAATAATAGTTATATTGATTGAATATCTTTGTATTTCAATAGATATTCCCCTATCACAGACAGCATTGTATTTTGAGAGAACTCTTGAAATGCCCTTTTTGATAAGAAATGCAATACCATTTCTGTTGATGGTTTCATTGCTAGCATAGTAAACCATGAGATTCTGTGATTCAAAATGAGAAGTAGCAAGCAGTCCACCTCAGCTTATTAACATTAATCTGTATGTGTTCTATTTCAGTTTTGAGAACTTCCAGCTTATTTAGGTTAATATTTTTACATTCCAAGTTCCAATTATCAATTGTGTTTGCAGCTCCTCTTTGTCATTTTGACTTATGTCCTATCAGCAAATAAAAGTCCCAAAGGACCTTTATTCCTGCAGGTTTTACTCCATCTTCTTCATTATGGTAGAGTCTATTGAACACCTTCTAACCTGAGAGGCTCATCTTCTGGTACTATCTCAGACAATGTTCTCTTTCTAGTCATTAAGTTTTCAGTGTCTGACAATTTTTCAATGCCATACAAAGGGTTTCCGATTGCTAATTCCTCTGAAATGGACAGTCTATTCCTTTTCCATATTCTAGTCTTAGCTTAGAAGCTCTGTTGAATACTGCTCACTTTGTGTAAAGTTGATGATATTTGAAATACCAATGACATAACCATCAGCACCACAGGAATGTCCAAGCCACCAAAGTATGACAGACTGGCAGACAAGTGAGACAAGTGGTAGAGAGAGGGGAAGGAGGGAGGGAGGGAGGGAGGGAGGGAGGAGGAAGGGAAGGAGGGAGGGAGAAAGAGAGAGAGAGATCATCCAGTGAGGAAGAATCTTAACTAGTGCTATGGTCTTTGAATTTACTATCTAGAACCTTACTGTTTATTTTGGTAGCCATAATTATATGTGGCTCCTGAGCATTTACAAGAGTGTCTCGTGCAAATTGAAAGAAGCCCTGGTGGAATAGTGGTATAGTTGAGCTGCTAAGCACCATGTCAGTAGTTTGCCCATGGCTTCTCCTCAGCTGAACAATGAGGCATTCTACTTCCGAAACATTTACAGCCTCAGAAACCCAAGTGGTGTAAGTCTACTCTGTCCTATAAGGTCTCTATGAGTCAGAGTAAACTCTATAACCCATGTGTTTAGTCCAAATTGAAATTTACTCTTAAGTGTAAAAACACATCTGTCTCTCAGACAATACAAACATATAAACTACCTCATCATCACTTAAAATATTGATTATATGTAATGAAATGATAGTATTTGGGATATATGACAAGTAAAATATGGTAAAGTAATTTAATTCAATTATTTTAGTCGTGACTAAAAGATTTTAAACTTATGCACATAGCATATACATGTATATGAACATGGCTTATATTTTATTTGTGTTTACAATGAATTGCATTGACTTGGACCATTTTAATCAACACTTTCACTAGTCTCATCTCTATTCCTTAGACAATAATATATTCCTTTCACTCGTACTGACAGTTAGCCAAGGAATGTCCTGCTTCCAGCTTCCTGTTTTTGTTTTTTTTACACTGGAGGTAAAGATTCCAAGTAGACTCGGTTACCCTGTGTTGTCTACTGAAGTATAATTAGTGAATATGTACACACACACACACACACACACACACCAGTGATACATATACATACATATATATAGACCAGTGATATATACACACACACACACACACACACACACACACAAATAGAGACATTTATGTCACAAAAATGGCTCACACAGATGTAGATGCAGAGAAATTCAATGTGATTTTGAGTCTGTGAGTCAAATGTGAAGCTGAAGCCGTCTCCAGGCTCACATAACTTCCAGGGCCGATGAGTCTAATGTAAGGAGGAACACCCCAAACTGGTCACTTCAGTGTTGAATGGATCCATTGTCAGCAGGTCAGATGGAAGGCCAGCTGTCATGGGGCTCGTGGCTCTTGGGGTCAGCAAGCAATACGGTAGGCCATTTGCTCAAGTTCAAAGAACCAGAGGTTGATGAGCCAGATACATTATACAGACCCAACAGGAAGCAAGGAGGCATTCCCATAGGATTTGCTTATATAAGAAGGCCACATCATGAGAAAACACGTTTTTTTTTCCAGTTACTTCATGGCTCTGAGCTAAGAGTATTGCATCCCACTCTAATCTTCTAACAAATGGGTTGTTATTCATACTAGATCCAATTATGTAATTTATTACATTGTGTTAGATCAAAAATTATAATCCTGGCTCAGATAAAAGGCATAAAATATAACTATCACATATACACATATTTAATTATTTGAGATAAGTTCTAATAATTCAACATGACTATCATTTCTAAATCACAAGTTGAATAAGCACAAGGTGCTTAAGAATGTTCTATTGATCATAATCACAGGTAACTCCTTAAATTATATTCTTACTTCTTTAAATATTTATATTTTACTCTAGTCGATTTGAATTCTTAGCTACTGTATTACACATAAATTAATTCACCAAAATGAATGTGCTTGCTTTTTCTTTGGGTATTATTTACCAATAAAATTCATATTGCAGACAGAATCATATGTAGGCTAGGTATATTATTTTTAATATAGTAGACATTTACTTCCAGATTATTTTCAATGGTATCACCAAGAAAATGAAATCAAACCAAACTCACTGCCATCAAGTCGATGCCAACTCGTAGCACAAATTAATGGTGGTTTAAGAATTAAAATTATAGATACCTCAGGAAATTTAAATCATTCCAGACATTGATAAAGTAAAATGTTTCTAGCCACTGTGTTCTGAGCAGAAGCTTACCCACCCAACTGGCAGGACCGATCTTTGGGTCGTGATATCTGTCCAGTATGGTATGAAGAGAGCTGTTTTAAAAAGTGCATGACTCATATATGCATTAAAAATGCTATTTAGGAAAATAGGAGGTATTTTCACCCAGGTCACCTAGCTTGACTGACTATACTAATCAAATCACTCGGATGATTACTGTAATTTCCACATCTTTTCATTCATAGAGTGAAAGTTGTATGATAAGAAAAGCATATTTGGAGGGGAAAGTCTGCTCTAACATGTTCACTTCACCAAAGATGGAAAGTAGAGAGATGAGGGTCAACAAAGACATAATGAGAGAGTCAGAGGCTTTCATTTTTGATTTTTTAAAATACCCAATAGAATCTGAAAGCCTGGGAAATGTCCTACATGTGCTCTATTACTTTCTATTGCTCCCAATCCTGTTAGGTTTGTTCTTGTTGTTTCTTATTTTTCTCTTTAGACATTGACCTAATGGCTACCTAAAATTAGACATATTACCAAACACTGAAATTTTTTATTTTGCAAGCATTTGTCTTACATTATTCTTGAGCATCCCATAGATTTCATGCCTCCATTATAATAAGAAGGGAGGCCAAATTAGTGTCAGTTTGATGTGATAATCCCAGTTTTTTCTGTCTATAATAAAAGTACAGAATCCAAACAAATCTTTATTTCAGGATTTCAAGCTGAATATTCATGTAGCTATTTTTCTTTCTTTCAACTAGTGAACATTTCTCCTTTAATAGAGACTGCCTTTATTTTGCTTCACCAATAATGTCTAGTTTTCCTCTGATGCACAATAACCTATTTTCTCAAGCCACCGATATATGTTAATGTTATTAGTTATAATTTTTAATACATTTTAACCTAATTTTTCTTATGTATTCTGACTACTAATATTTTCTTATAGAACCTCGCTTAAGAATTACTTCTCCAAATGGCTTTGTGTTTTTGTTTCGTCTTCTCTCTCCCATGCTCCAGCAAGTAGCATATTTGATATTTGTTGCCTTTGCAATGGAAATTCTGAGAGGAAAAGAGTAGATTTGACTCAGATAATTAATAGTTAGTTCAAGTTATCAAATATGCCTAGTGCATATTTTGTGTAATATATCATGCTTGGTAATGTGAAGGAATGAATATAGTGAAGCTATCAAGAACTGCTAATTTTTTATTAAAATAATACAATTTTATTTGCTGAGGCTGAAAAAGTTGTAACTTTTATTTCTATTCATTTCTGCTGGTTTTCTACTAGTCAGCATCTGAAATTAATAATCATTTGATTCTGAAGATATCTTATCTAGATGAGTTTTTCTTGTGCCTTAACTCCTACTCTTTATTTACCCTGCACATACACACACACCCACTCTTCAACTTGTCATTGTTAAAGAACACAGGCTATTCTTGTAATTTAGGCTAAGATAAAACATCGGAAATAAATGTTTATCTTATGTGTTATAAACTAAGTAAAAATGAATAAAAAACAGCAGGGAAATTTAAGCTAACACATTAAAATGTGTGACATATTAAGAAGTCACTACAAAGACTGAACATGCTATTCAGGAATTATTCGATGCTGTCATCCCAAAAGCAATTTTCTTTTTTTAAATATGAGAAGATATTTTAATTTGAAGCCAGGTCTGAACATGTTCTTTTTTTTTCCCCTCTCAAACCATCATCATTCCTTGTAGCTAAAAGATGAGAATGGTACTTTAATGATCTCTCCCTCTTTTTAAGGTAGCTTCATTGGAGGAAGTTAATAACTGTGTCTAAATATATAGTTTCCTATGTCCAGTTTGCATGTCTAATTTTCTGTACTAAGCAAAGCCATAATGGTATAGAGTAGTATAGAGTTATTGATAGTGGAGAATAAAAACAAAAATTCTCTTATTTTGATCGCTAAATACTTTAGTATATATAAATATAAAAATCTATCTGTACATGTTATATAATCCTCTCAAAGCAATACTCGTGAGGATGATGTAGGATTGGGCAATCTTTCATTCTGACGAGATAACGTAGGGAAACTATAAGACAGTACTGACGGGATAGCACCTGACAATCATGGGGTCTCTGATAACAAAAATGAGACACTGACACATATGCACACACACACACAGACACACACGAGATACAAAATAAAAGTTCAAAAGTGCAAGTAGAAGGATGAAGAAACTATCAAAACAAAGGACATCCTTTAACTGAACTAAGGAGCTTCATCAGGGCTCTATGAATAAACATTTTGTATTTATTTTAACATCTTTTATATTCAGTTATATTTTAAGTAATTAGTAAAAGTAGTAATAGTATAGTAACAAACTGTAAGTAGTTCTCATTTCATAATTGGATAGCAATCACTTCAAGACTTTCATAAAATCCTGAGTTATGTAGCTGGGTAAAAATGACTATGGAATTTTTAACAGATGGTCAATTAGCGCCAAGTTAACTGAGATAACTGACAGATTTTAACATGGAATCATTATTATTGGCTTTCTAACCTGTATGTAGCCAATAAAATGAAATATTTGAGATGAAGCCTTGAACATAAAATTTATGTATTGGATGGCAGCTATCGAAGACAGAAAGGAGATATAGCCCTCTGGAATGCACTGATGTGATGCCCCTTAAAAGAGAGAGGCACCATTTATCTTTGTTACATTCCCCTTGATCATGTCTGACCAGGTCTCCCACCCGCACCTCACCACCAATTTGGATCGCTTGTTCTTCCCTTGTCCCTGGGTTTGTTAACACCTCTTCCCTTCCCCGCACCTCCCCCTCTCCCATGTCCCCCTGGAACTTTCGGTCCCGTTGTTTTCTCCTCCAGATTGTTCATCCAGCCTATCCTATCCAGACAGACCTGCAGAGACAACAACATGTACAAAAACAAGACAGAGCAAAACCAAGCAACTATGTACAACAAAACAGCAACAACAACAAGCTTGGTATCATGTACCTAATTGAACATTTTGACTTAGTTGACATTCAACCTTTGTTGACCCAGGCTGTGTACTATGTTTAATTAAATTAAATGAGCTCTGTTCTTTCGAGGTACACAATATTCCTCATAGACCGCACCAGAATTATTTGATTTGGAACGCCCATGGGGTGAACTGGACTTTATGTTAAACACACCACTAGCAGATTAAAAAAAAATGAAATACTCCCACTATGAGTGGGGCTGAAATGCCCCACTGTGAGAAGAAACCGACCATTACTATCCTACCGATATGTAGAAATCATTGGACTTAGGTTCAAAATTCTTGCTTTGAGGATGCCAATAAATGGTGCCTTAAGACTACTATTCATGGGCTATTCCCATACTTTTATTTTTTTGCCTTTGAAAAGGAGCATTAATGAAAGTTTTGCCCCATCTCCAACTTTCATTGCAAGTGTACATAGTGGTCAATCACCGAAATTGTTAAACCACAATCATGTATTTTGGTCTAAAAACTGTCCTATACATGTATATTTCCTTTTTATTGACTCTGTTCTAAATCCTATACCAATGTGTGTTAGACCTGGTTGACTACAGGAATAAATCTAAAGTCACTCATATATGTATAAGAAAGGTCTTTCTATCAAGGAGCATTAAAAAATTATAATTATCTTATATTAAGAAAAAAATCCCAGCCCAGTCCAATCAAGTTCATAACTCTGATATTAACCTATAAGTCTGACACTAGTCCAAAAATTTCTTTTCAGACTCGTGTAGCACATGCAATGATGCAAAATGCCGTGAGTGCAAAGCCTTGTGGATCTGGTAGCAGTGAATGCATCTCCAGGGCTCTCACAGTTCCAGCATAGCTCCATGTAGCTTCTCACAGGAAGGTGAAGTAGAGAGAGAGGGGGGTTGATCTCCAGAAAGCCACTTACCTTGGCTGACCTCCAATCAGGCTGTAAAGCGATTAACAGGTCAAACTCCACCCCTTCACTCTTAATATCCTCAAGTTGACACAAAATTATTTAATTACCACACAGTGCTGTATTATTGGTAGTATCAACAGAACTCCTCCATGGGGATAATTTAAAATGTCTTTTAATTATGTATTAATAATATCTTTAAAGTGAACCAAGGACATATATACACCATGAATATATGAATGGGTTTGACCTTCACTTATTTGTAGTCCCTCCCAGCCTAAGAACAATGAGTTCTTATGATATGGCCCTGCTCAATACGTACCTACATGAAGTGATTACTGGAGATGTGGGTGCTGTAGCAAAGTGTGGTGAAGAAGACAGATGGTTCTCAACAGTCAGAAAGAGCAGCATCTGTGGTCGTAAGGGTTTGTCTTAAAACAAGCACCCATCTGCATGAGGTGCTGGCTAAGTCTGCACGAAAGAAGCAGACTAACATCTGTGTTCCAAGAAGTGTCAATAATAACAAACAAATCTTGGGGAGGGAGTGGTATTAGGGCTTACTTTGAACACTCAGTTTGCAGAAGGGTATGAATGGCAAAAACCTATTTGCCCAAAACCCATTTGCAGGATTGTCAATGTGAATGGCTCTTTGATGAATTTCCTCTGATTATGAGCCACAGATGGGAAGACCTTGTTACCAGAGTACATTACAGGACAGACTTCTGCAATTGTCGTTAGGTCAAATGTGACACCTTATCATTCAATTCCCGCTTGACCTAATGTATAATTGTTCCAGTTTTTAATGTTTTCTGCTTTGTTATTATTTGAGATTTTTCTATTTTTTATTGTATCCTTATTGTTGGCCCATTTTTATTATGTTCTGATCTTGTGTGATTTTTGCATATAAAAACTAGGTTAGGTAAAATTATAGAGACAGCAGCTGGCTCAATAGATTCAAAGGGACATGGGCGGGGTGTCTAACTATAATGAGTACAAGGAAGAAGAAATGTCCTAGGATTGATTGTGGTGATTGAATTATTGAAATGTACGCTATGGGATTTGTATGTCTGTGAAATAGTTAAAGATAAACAAGTCAAGTAAGAATAAAAGAATATGGAAAGAATATAGTCCTTCTATCAAAAAGACTCCATTGATGGTCAACCATTTTAGAGGATGGCATGTGGTTAAGGATCTTTTTTTCCTGATGAAGCCAGGTGGAAGGATCCATTTATTTATGGATTTATTCATTCATTCATTCATTCACTAATGAAAAGCAACAGGAGTACAATGGTTAGAGAATTACAACTCAAGGCTTGGAGCTTTACTTCATTTCGTTCAGCTGGATACGTGCTGAGCATGTCATTCCTTTGTGTTTTTCTAGCTCCGTGTCTTTACCATTTCATTATAGCACTTTACTTTGTCTTCTCTAGCTACCCTTTAGGATTTCTTTTAAGCTCTTTGACTTTATTATTTGTTTCAGGTGCCTTAGCTACTCTATGATTAAGAGCAAATTTAAGAATCTCTGCTGTCATACACTTTGAACTTTTCTTTCTTACCTTGTTAATTAATAGGCTTTTGCGCTCTCTGTGAATGATGTTCTCAATGCCCTCCCACAGCTCACGGGGTCCTCTGTCATAGTGAACAATGCAGCAAATCTTTTCTTAAGGTGTTCTCACAATTCACGTGGGTAGACTAAAGATTTTTTTTTTGTTTTTTTGCTCTCATGGATTTATTTCCATTTTCTTTACCTTCATTTCAACTTATTTATAAGAGACTGATGATCTATACCTCAATCAGGCCCTGGCCTCATTTTGGGGGCTGTTATTGAGCTTCTATATTGTTTCCTCCAACAAATGCAGTCAATTTGATTTCTGTGTATTCTACCTGGTGAAGGCCACTTGTATAGCCATCATTGATGCTGTTTAAAAAGATGTATTTATGATAAAGAACTCTTTGGTATTAAAAAAAAAAGGTACAGTTTTATTCCTATAATGAATACCATAGTTTCCAGATACCCCTCCCTTCTGTTTCTTTCATTTTTTCATTTCCATCACCAATAGTTATCATTGAATCTTGATTGACTATTTGATCAACTTCAGACTGAAAATATTGCTAAAATTCTTGAATTTCTTTATGCCTAATTCTAGTTGTGAGTGTGTACATTTGAATAATAGCTGCATTGATTGGATTTCTGTGTATGTGTACAGATAGTACCCTGTCAAAGACAATACTATATATTTTTAGATACATTTTGAAATGTCTTTTTTGACAATGAATGAGATGCCACTCAGTGAATTTGTCATTCCCTGAATAGTAAACCATATGACTGCCCGAGTCCAAACTGCCAATACCAGTCCATTTCAGCTCACTGATACATAGGACATTGCATTTTATGACTTCTATTTTATTTTTGTTTACTCCCAAATTTTATCAGATTTATACTTCATGCATTCCAAGTTTAAATTAATAATAGATGTGTTCAGCTGTTTCCTCATTTTGAGTCCTGAAAGCTTTACTCAACCTAAGTCATTATCGCCACCCTATTTTGAGAAGGCAGTTTTTATCAGTGATACTACGTGTGCCATTCCAACCCGAGGGCTCATCTTCAGGAAGTAAATAGAACCTCGGGAGCTTTTCAGTATCTGGCAGTGTTCTGCTGCTCTTCCTGTGCTTTCTGGCTCAGCCCTCAGAAGTGCACAGGCGATTCCTTTTGGTAGTCTGTTCTTAGTCTGGAATCTCTGCTGAAGATCTTGGGAGACCCAGCTGCTAGTTGCAATGCCAGAGACACAGCTTCCAGCATTATAGTGACACCCACCAAACTGTGCGACAAACTTGTGGACAGGTGCAAACCATTTTAAGAGAAGGTGAAAAAAAATGCACAGAGCCAGTATATCAAAAAGAATGAATCAACATTTAATCTTTAGAGATATATCATGTGATCAAGTCCCAATGCTACTGAAGGAATACGCTTAAGCTGACGAAGGTATTATTCTAAAACAAGGCCCCAGAAATTGATGCAATACTAATTGAAATGTTTCAGCACACTAATGAAGCGCTGGTAGCACTTACAAGACTATTCCAAGAAATTTAGAAGATAGTTACCTCCTCACTGACTGGAAGAAAGTTATATTAGTACCCATTCCAAAGAAAGGTGACCCCACAGAATGAAGAACCTATCAAACCATATCACTAATAGCACATGAAGTAAAATTTTGATGAAGAACTTTCAACAAGAGTACATTCCAGAAGGAGCTTCCGGAAATTCAAGCTCGAGTCAGAAGGGAACTGGGAACAAGGGATATTATTGCTGATGTCAGATTGATCTTGGCCCAAAGTAGGGAATACCAGAAAAATGTTTACTGGTGTAATATTGAATATGCAAAGGCATTCAACTGTGCCCAGCTTAACCAACTATTAACAGCATTGAGAACAATGGCAATTCCAGAACACTCTTTATGTTTATGTGGAGCATGTTCACCTACCAGGAAGCAGTTTTGGAAACAGAGCAAGGAAATCGTCCATGGCTTACAAGAAAGAAAGGTGTCAGAGTTGTATTCTCTCACTATATTTATTCAATCTGCCTGCTGAGCAAACAACCCAAGAAACTAGATTATATGAAGAAATAGCATCAGGATAGGAAGGAGGCTTATTAAAAGCTGGAGATTTTCAGAAGACACATGCTGCATGCTAAAAATGAAGAGGGTTTGAAGCACTTACTAATGAAGATTAAGGATTGTGGCCTTTGATATGGTTTACAATTCTGTAAAGGAGACCCAAATCCTTACAATTGGGCTTTCTACTTCTGTAAACAGTTACAGTCTCAGAAACCCACCAAGGGCCGCTATGCGTCTGCATTGACCTGATGGCAGTGAGTGAGCTTATTGCTTGATTAAAATATCTAAATTCGTTTATTCCAGAAAACGGATGCCTAAGACACAGGAATTCTATATGCCATTTCATTCTTGACAACTTCGATTTTCTGATTCACACTTTGTACATTATATGTTCTGATTATTAATGAATATTGCAGCTGCTTCTTCTCATTTTGAGTCATGAAACATCAGCAAATTGTTACTAGAGAGGGCTTGATGCTTCAGGCCCCTATGTTCTCTCAGTCCTTGTCATTCTCATAAGGAACAAGTTCAGATGAAAACACAAAAAGTTTACTACAGGGTTATATCAGCATGAAAAGTGAAAATCGGCACTCCAGGTATGTGGGACAGAAATTCAACTTTATAGCTTGCTAATGGTGAACCTAACACTACTGGCTGACTTTCCATAGGGTACCTCTCCTTCACAGATTATGCATATACATCCCAATGTGTGTAGATCATGCTGTGCCTTTGTCACCAGACCAGTAAACACAGGTCAAATCAATCATTTGTGGTTGATAACCTTCCTACTTCCACTCATGCCTTTTCATTGTCTCCTTCTCTTTTTGAAAATTCTATATAAGGAACTGTTTCTTCTCCATCTTCTTTCCTTCTGGGAAACTGTTGATAAAGGAATTATGTCTTCAACAATCTTTGTGCTAGAAAATTTTTCCATTGTTTCTCTTTCACCCTGCTGTTCTATTTGTTAAAACAAAGTCCCTGAACCCTTTCCTCCATCTATGTCATTAAAAAGGACTCCACTTTGAGGAGGCAGTGCTTCCTCTGTCTTATTTCGAGTGTCTGCTAATCTTAGAAGCTCATCTTCTCCGGAACATTTCCCTTTCCCTTGCAGAAACTTTACAGATACAGAGTCATTGGAGAAGAACAGTGTGGTGCTGTGTGATTTAGAATTCAGAGACCTATATGTAAGGGTTGTGTACTTTCACAAACTTACTCCTTCTAGATGCTGAGAAAATAATCTGAGACATGACTATCTGAAAAAGAGCACAGCATTGGGATAGGAGGAGAATTAATTAACATTTGATATGCACATGACAAAATATTGTTGAAAACAAAGAGGACTCGACACACTTCCTTATGAAAATTAAGGACTACAGCTTTTATTATGGATTGTTGAACAACTAAAAGAAAGCAAAAATCCTTAAACTGGATACATATAAATATCATGTGAAATCGTGAAAAGATTGAACCTCTTTAGAATTTAATTTTCCTTGGATCTACAATCTATGTCCACGAAAGAAATAGTGAGGTAATCAGTTGGTGCATTGCCTTGGACAATTCTCCTGCACAAGATCTCTTTAAAATATTAAGATATTACCTTGAAGACTAGTGTATACCTTGCCCAATTTTCAGTCACTTCGCGTACAAAAAACAATTGGAAAATGACTAAGAAAGCCCAAAGAAGAATTCGTTCATTTGAATTGTGATCTTGGCAAAGAGGGTTAAGTATTCCGTGGAATTCCATGAAAAAGAATAGATGTGCATTGGCAGAATAGCCAGAATGTTCCTTACAAGTGAGGAAGGTGAGGCATCATCTCGTGTGCTTTGAAAATACAGAAAGACCAGTCATGGAAAGAAACACCAGGCTTTTAATAATGTAGATTTCCACACTGACTGCAACAATGGGATCAAACATTAACTCTGTTGTGAAGTTCACAGAGGGCAAGGCATATTATATTCTGTTGTACATCATGTGGCTGTAAGTCAGGATGGAACTGAAGGCATCTAGAAAGGAGAAAGCAAAGAAATATTTGTCAGTTTTGATACAAGGAAACAGTAAATTATTTGGAATGGGTTTATGTCTGACCAACTGAGGTCAGCTAGTCAGTTGGGAATTCCCTGATTATTTTAAAAATGAAAACATCTTCTGATATTTCCTGCATCTGTCGATATTTTGCTGCTGTTGTCGTTGTTACTGTTAGGTGCCATGAAGCTGGTTCTGACTCATGGAGACCCACGTAAAACAAAGCACAACACGGCTACCCTCACAACTGTTCTTTCTCCTGTCCAAACCCATCGCTGCAGCTGCTGTATCAATCCATCTTTTCCACTGCTCCTGTTCTTCACCAAGCATGAAGTCCTTCTCCAGGAACTTGTCTCTCCTGACAACATGTCCAAAATATGTAAGGCACAGTCTCCCCATCCTTGTTTTTAAGGAACATTCTAGCCATATTTCTTTCAAGACTGATTTGTTTGTATTTCTGGCAGTCCTGCTACATTTAATATTCTTCACCAGCACCACAATGCAAACACGTTGATATTTCTTCAGTCTTCCTTAATCAGCGTCAAACTTTCAAATACACATGAAGCAATTGAAAATAAAATAGCTTGGGTCAGGTGCACCTTAGTCCTCAAAGTAACATTCTTACTTTTCAACACGCTAAAGAGATCTTGTGCAGCAGATTTACCTAATACAACTCATCTTTTGATCTCTTGACTGCTGCTTCCATGAACATTGATTGTGCATGTAAACAAGAGAAAATCCTAACAACTCCAATCTGTTGGTCTTCATTTATCATGCTGTTACCATGGGTCCAGTTGTGAGGATTTGGGTCTTGAATGCATGGAGCTGTAGTCCATACTGAAGGCTGCAATCCTTGGTCTTCATCAGCAAACGCTTTGATTCCTCCCAACTTTTAGCAAGCAAAACTGTGTTTTGCATATCTCAGGTGTTTAATAAGCCTTCCTCCCATCCTGATGCTGTGTTCTTCTTCAAATAACCCAGCTTCTCTGATTTTTTGCTCAGTATACAGATTGATTTTTTTTGTGGTGAGAGGATAAAGCCCTAATATAAACCTTTCTTGATTTATGCCGTGCAATATTCCCTTGTTCTATTTGCACAACAGCCTCTTGATCCATGTATAAGTTCTGCAAGAGCCAGTAAAATGTTCTGGAATTCCCATTTCCTTATGGCTAGAATTGTCCAACATTATATCTTGAGATATAATTTTTTTCTTGAAATTTTTCAGCTTGTTATTCTGCACATGTTCCTCCTTTTTGGTTTTCTAGCTATACCTCTTCACATAATTTATAATATTTTGCTTTGCCTTCATGAGCTGTTCTTTGAAATTTTCTATTCAACTTCACTTTATCATTTCTTCCATATGTCTTAGCTGCTCTGATTAAAAGCAAGTTTCAGAGTCTCTTCTGATATCCACTTTGATCTCTTCTTTCTTCCTTGTCTTTTGAATGACCTTTGCTTTCTTCATGTATGTTATTTCAAATCTCATCAGGTCTTCTGTCATTAGTGTCCCATGCTCCCAATCTGTTCTTGAGATGCTCTCAAAATTCAGGTGGGGCTGACTCAAGGTCATATGTTGGCTCTTATGAACTTATTTTAGTTTTCTTCAGCTTCAACTTGAACTTACATATGAGAATTTTATTATTTGTTCCACAGTCAACCCTTGCTCTAATTTTAGCTGCTAGTATTGAGCTTCTCCATAGTATCATCCCATCAAGCTTGCCAATCTCACAGGCATTAAGACAATTCAGACTCAAAGTGTCCCTATAGGACAGAATAACCTGCCCTTCTGGGTTTTCCAAGACTGTAATTCTTTATAGAAAGCATCCCCCCAAATGTAATGTTTGCTTTCTTTGTATTCCATGTGGAGAATTACATGTATGTGATTGTTGTTTGTGTTGTTGAAAAATTTATTTAGGATGAAACGTTGTTGGTCTTGTAAAATTAATCATGTCTTTTTACTTCATTTCTGTCACTGAGGGGGTTTTTGTGCCAACCTGGCCAATAAACACATGTGGGTTAATTGAAAGGTGGAGGAATAAATGACTCCATGAGACTCGTCTTTCTAGTTCTCAGGTCTCTTGCTTTCTGATGGTCGGACCAGGGTACAGCTGCCTTAGCCAGTTCCCTGCTTCAGCTGGCAAGGCTCACTTCCTGCAAGACATCCCTGAGGAGAAGTAGCATGGACCTACCTGGATGCAGCCCTGGGTGCTGGAGCAGCCATGTGGAGAGCCATGCCAGCGCTGAGATGCTTGCACATTTACTGACTTGGCTTTCCTCCTGCAGTCGGCAACATAATATGTGTTTTGTAAGATGGAGGAGGAGGACTTTGTGGATTGGTGTTGGACATATGGGTTGATGTTGGACTTGTGGGCTTGGGCAGCACTGAGTTGGGATGTTTTCTTGATGTGCACTTACCCTTTGTATAAAAGTCTCTCTTATATATATGAGTTTCTGTGGATTTGTTTCTCTAATGTACCCTGACTAACACAGTCACCAAGAGCATGTTTTCCAACTGATGTTCCTTCTTGTTTCCAAATTTTAATCCCAATCCTTGATCTTCAGCAACAAAGGCTTAAGGTCCTCCTAATTTTCAAAAAGGTTGTTAATAAGCCTTCCTTTGTTTCCAATGTTTAATTCCTAAAACAATAATTTTCTAAGCATCTTAATTGCATATTTGATAAACTTCATACTGAATATATGGGTAGATATCGCCAATTTCTCCATCCCTAGCCTTCATGGTTTATGCATAAATGAGAATAATAATTGTATTGATTGAATTTCCTAGAATGTGAATGGATATACTCTTATCACATACTACATTGTACTTCAAGATTGAACATGATGTTTCACTTTTGATGATGAATGTTATACTATTCCTGTTGATCGTATCTTTCCCAGCATAGTAAACCACATGGTTTTCTGATTCAAAATGGCCAATACTAGTCTATTTCAGCCTAAAATGTCGATTTCATGCATTCACTTTTATTTTTTAAAACTTTCAATTTTCCCAGACTCATGCTTGTACAATCCAAGTTACAATTATTAATTGATGCTCACAGCTGTTTATTCTCATTTTTACTAGTGTCCCATTAACAATTGAAGGTCTTCAAATTATCTCCATAAGGCCACTACTGTTACAAACTAATTTAATTAATTAATACAAACTTCATGTATTCTTTTTCTGGAAGCTATATATGAAGATGCTTTAAAAGTAGTGGGAAAAGGATTAAAAATTAATTAATTTCTAATGCCATTTTTCTATAAACTTCTTGAAGATCTTCATAAATATGACTTCTCTGGGTAATGCAATACACACGCACACACACACATATATGGAACCATATAGATAATTAGATACATAGATCATTAGTGAATAGATATATGTCCACATATATATGTGCATTTTGTACATGCCATTGCTATTGAATCAATTGTCTATTGGGGTTTCAAGTCTGTGACCTGTTGGAAGCAGATAGTCAGGCTTTCTCTCTCTGAAGCATCTGGGCGGTTGAACTGCCAACATTGTGCTTGATAGTCGAGTGTTTAATAGTTTTTGGTATCCAGAGATGCCACTGACCCAATGAAGGATTATTGAACTTGCCCCTGGATGGTGCCACTTGATATAGAGAAGTGTGTTCTCATGTGCCTTCCTCAGAAATTGTAGTCCTGAGTGTTTTATTGTGGATAATTTCTATATTAAATAAAAGACTACATTTTCAAATTTTATTAATATTATATGTTGAATTGCAAATGTCTTTTAATTTCATTGAATATGGGCATGGAGTTTCTATTTTTTTCCTTTTTGTTGTTGTTTTAGGTTATTTTTAAGATATAATATATCATAAGAGAAGAGGAAGAGATGCACATTCATCTCATTAAAAAATAAGATTTCTAACTTTTTATAAATATATTTATTTACCTGGACTATGTTGCTCAGAGAGTTTCAGAAATTCAGATAGAGAAGTAAAATAATAAAGATGATAGCATTGTAAATTTGCCACTGTCGTGCTTGGACAGCAAATTGTAAATCAGACTCTCTTGTAAATATTTAAAAAGCCTGTAGTGATGTTGTGATTCCGCACCCATGGCACATTCGGGGTCTTGTGTGGTTAGATAGCTAAACTCCACATCATGCTTAAGATGGTGCTTAAATTAAGTTAAGAAATATGTGAATGGTTTGAATAATCAAATGATCTGAAATACAGAGACTTGTTCATGTCAAGTGAGCAAATCCTCAGTGGCCACTCGGGATAGGGCACTGGGCTAGGTTCCAGTTTAACCTGCTACTCGACACCACACAGAGTTAATTATGTTCCCTTTAGTTGTTGTTATTGATATATGCTGTTAAGGAACACTTCCCGATTCTATGCCATCCTCACAGTTGTTGCTGCTTCAGTCCTTTATTGCTGCCACTGTGTCCACCCATCTCATTACTATGCTTGCCCATTGCTTTACTGAGCATGATTCCCCTTCTCAGTGGGCCAATTCCTTCTAATAAGGTACTTGAGACAAAGCCTTGCCATCATCCCTTCTAAAGTGCATTATACCATCCCACTGCCATCGATTTGATTCTGACTCATAATAATACTCTATAGGACAAAGTAAAATTGCACTTTTGTGTTTCTAAGGCTGTCATTTAAAAGAAATCATTTTATTGGGGGCTCCTAGAACTCTTGTCATAATCCATACATCCATCTGTGTGTCAAGCACATTTGTACATTTGTTGCCATCATCATTCTCAAAATATTTGCTTTCTATTTGAGCCCTTGGTATCAGCTTCTCATTTCCCCCCTCCTTCCCCAACCCCCTCACCAGAAACCCTTAATAATTTATAAATTAATATTATTTTGTCATGTCTTACACTGTCCAACATCTCCTTTCACCCAATTTTATGTTGTCTGTCCCCTAGGGAAGGGGTTATATGTAGATCCTTATAATCAGTTCCCCCTTTCTACCCCTCCTACCCTCCACCCACTCAGTATCGCCACTCTCACCACTGATCCTGAAAGGATCATCTTTCCTGGATTCCCTGTGTTTCCAGTTCCTATCTGTACCAGTTACATCCTCTAGTCTAGCCAGATTTGTAAGGTAGAATTGGGATCATGATAGTGCGGGGGAGAAGCATTAAAGAACTAGAGGAAAATTGTAGTTTCATCTTTGCTACACTGCAACCTGACTGGATCATCTCCTCCCTGTGACCCTTCTGTAAGGGGATGTCCAGTTGCCTACAGATGGGCTTTGGGTTCCCACTCCACACTCTCCCTCCCTCACAATGATATGATTTTTTGTTCTTTGATGCCTGCTGCCTGATCCCTTTGACACCTCGTGATCACACAGGCTGGTGTGCTTCCATGTGGGCATTGTTGCTTCTGAGCTAGATGCTTGCTTGTGTACCTTCAAGCCTTTAAGATCCCAAAGCGCTATATCTTTCGATAGCTGGGCTTCATCAGCTTTCTTCACATTTGCTTGTGCACCCATTTGTCTTCAGCGATCATGTGTTGTGAAGGTGAGCATCATGGAATGCCAGTTTAATAGTACAAAGTGTTCTTACATTGAGGGAGTACTTGAGTGGAGGCCCAATGTCCATCTGCTACTTTAATACTAAACCTATAAATATATGCACATAGATCTATTTCCCTATAGTCATATATAAATATACTGTAGAAGTCTAAATGCAGGCATGTACATATATATCTAAGCTGTCATTTTTTATGATGTAGAAAATTCCATTGTCTCCTGCAGAGTGGCTGGGACGTTTTAACTGCTGACCCTGTGGTTAACAGTCCAAACGGGTAACCCACTAAGTGACTAGGGCTCCTTCATTCTACCATAGTTTAGAGGGAATGGTTTCGTTTAGACCATTCCCTCTAACGTTAGAATGAAGGCCCAATGTCCACCTGCTACCCTACTACTAAACCTATAAATATATGCACATAGGTCTGTTTCCCCCATAATCATAAATATGTTTACATATGTACGTGTCTGTATTTAGGCTTCTATGTATACCCTTTGCCTCCTACTCCTTTTGTCTATTTCCTTACGCTTTCCTCCTGTCCCACTACCATGTTCAGCCTTCATTCTGGTTTCAGTAATTCCTCTCAGTTACCTTGCCCTTGGTCACTCCCTACCAGTCCTCCCGTCCCCTCCCTGCCACTGGTATTGAACCACTCGTTGTTCCCTTGTCCTTGGGTTGGCCAATACCTCCTTCCTTCCCCTACCTCCCACACTCTCATGTCCCTCCGGGACCATTGGTCCTGTTATTTTCTTCTCACATTGTTTGTCCAGCCTCTCTTATCTAGATGGACCTGCAGATATATTAATATGTGCATGAAATTGGGGATGGCTTCGACAGCACCAAAGTGGCACATAAGAACACGGCGATGACGGCAGCAACACCAACAAGCTAACAAACAAAAAAGCCACTGACATACAAAATTTTTCTTTTTTTCTCTTCTTTTAAAATATTTTTAAATACTTAATGAAAACAGGGATTTGCAAAGAAATGAAAAACACAGGAAAATAAGTAGGTGAGTGAACTATAATGCTTATTAACATTTTTCTAAAACTCTTGACATATAAGGAGAATAATTAGAATGGCTAGATGAATCCATTTGAAAGTGAAAATGGGAAAAAAAGAATGAGATTTCGTTCCCAGCGAAGAGTTTGTTTTAGCTTTTCTTCACACATATTAACCTACACAGTGAAGTTAAAAATCCTTTAAATTTCAGAATGTAGGTCTCATTTGAAATCACCTGGGCTGAACTTAATTTCCCGCATTTTGCAGTTGCACTGTGTTCCCAATATAATTCAAAAGTAAGTTTGTTCTATGTTCTGCCTCCCACCCTCATTTTCACGGAAGGCATGCTTTCTTTCAAAAAAATTTGCATAGTAGCATTTACTTTCTTTTCTGCTTCATGAAGGAATATAATTAAAAAGGGGAAAGACATTGACCGGATGGTTCATCATGCACCAGTTCATAATACAGTATTAGCATTCTGATTAAAATAAAAGACCTAATGAAACTGAGAAAGATCTCTTTCTCACCCTCCTCGTTACATGTATGGTGAGTGTTGATGCTCAGGCAATGCTGCAGCAGAGCGGCCATCACAGAGAAGCTGCTTAGGAAGCTATGCAATGGGAGTTTTGAAACAGCTGTTCCCAAGCTTCATTAAGACTCATTATGAGTTGTCATGTAATAGAGAACTTATATTTTTTGATGATCTCTGCATACTAGTAAAGATAAAAGTATGTCTTAAGGCAGAACTAAAAAGAACAGAAGTTGGTACATATTAAAAATAGATTACTAAAATGCCCTAGCTAGCTGGCACAGCCCTTAAAAGCTCAGTACAATCATTCAGATTTAAAGGGAAAGATAAAAAGTGACTAAACTCACTGAGCTTTTAACACATCAACTGTGATATTTTAGGGGAAAAAAAACCCGTCTATTCTTTATATGAAAGGTACCTGGGAGCCCTAAAGATTGATTCAAACTTCTCAGGATGAGAAATCCAAGTGTTTCCTGGTCACACTTACTTTCCTAATCGTTGTAAGGCTTCAAATTCATGTCAAGGTCTTTCCTTCATGTGTCACGTCCCAGACATACTTCTCACAGCACACACACTGAACGGTGATTTGCAATACATGTCGAAAGCATGAAAGTGGCTGACACAGCCAGCTCAGGATCAACAGGCATCTCCAGAATTAATACACAGAAAGGGCTGGTGTGTGGAAGTGTGTCAAGGGAAGTAGGGATTTAGGAGAGTGGCTTTGAAGTTTGAAGCTGTTTTTAAAGAACCATTTCCATTTTTATTAATTGCTCATCAAGGGAGCAAAGATTCATAATGGATACCTTTATACTTCATGAAATGTAAGGAAATTCCAAGGCTCTATAGTACATATTATTAGTGATATTGTTAGCGGTGTTGGTGAGCTGATGAAATTAGTGATAGTGACTTTGGCTCTTCAAGTCACAGCCTCAGCTGCCACTCTTTCTCAAAGGCATCATTCCTATGTCAAGTTCTAAGGAGGAACAATCTTGTCACAGGCACATTTATATGCCAGTCCTCATGTATCAGTGCTGCTCCCTCACCTCATCCCATGATCTCTGCAGTACACCCCACTTACCCAGAACTCTTTACACAATTGTCAGTTTTCTTTTGCAAATGTACCTAGCTGCTGTCTTCTGTAAGGGAAATCATACGTAACAAGCATATTCCACATTAGCCAGTATCACACAGAAGAGCAGATTGTTATGAAATACACTTCCTTCAAGACAGACCTAGATGTGCAAATGGTATTGGAAGCATGTGCTGAAAACTAAAGAATATGATGCCAGATGGCCACAAACGCCGTGAAAAGCTGAGGAGGAGATTGGACTCTTGAATAGAAAGCCTGTGGGGACAGAGAAAGGAGTGAACGGATCTATGTGCTCAAGAACACACAGAAAGAATGAGGTGACTTTTATTTAAGAATCTAGACCAGGGGAGTTTTATTAAGAGAGAAGAGGTGGCTCCCGAAAATGACATGAATAAAGGGCAGTGGATCAGAGGCAAGGGACATTGTACTCTCTTCTTGAAATGGGCAGAGCTGAAGCCGTGCATTTCTAACAGCTCTCCTGCGCCCTGGGAGTCACTAACTAACTCTGTGAAGTGTTGCCAGCCAGGTGATTGGGTTGCTTTGTACCTGACAGCCTGGTAACCGACCTTAAGACATTGCTAGTGGATATGTAAACAATTTGGAGATATTGGTAGAGGTTTATTGGAAATGATTGCCTATTAAATGAAGAGAGGAGTTTTCTAGGCGGGATATGAACTTCCTCTGAACGAGTTATAAATGCTTTTGAAACTGATCACATATTAATTTGAGGTGGCAAGCGGCAATGTGCTGGGTAAGAATGCCCTACCTCATCCCATGCAGCGATTCCAGTGTTGTCCTCTCCCTCACAACAGGCTGTCTCTTCTCGCCATCCTCTCATCACCACACAACCTTGGATATGCCTGCAGTTTCAAAAGATGCTTTTATGTCTGATTTTTCACAGCGCTGCGAGGAAGACACAGCCAGGATTACAATCCCCATTTTATCGATGGGGCTAGAGGTCAAAAAGGGGTTTTGGAATTAGACAGACCGGGTAGCTAGTTAGTGACTGACCTACAACTACAACACATTTAGCTTGAAGTCTAATCCTAACACCTCTGCGCTGGAAGACACCCCCTAGAAGATTCCTAGGGAAAAAAGAGGAAATCTTCTGGTTTATTTGATTTCTCAAATTCCTTGGAAGGTTCTCAGGTCAAACTTAGACACATTTTTAGAAGTGCCTGTCGCTATTGTTTTTAAATCGTGCTTTCGCTTTGTAATTATTTGTATTTCAAAGAACTTGTATATTAATTACACAGTGTTTTAGTAGTCTATATCAATGTTCATTGCTACTCAATCCATTATGACTCACAGTGGCCTAAAACAGGTTTCCAAGGCTGTCAATCTTTATGCTGAAATAAACCCTCCCCTTCTCCCCTAGAAAGGCAGGTGGGTTTGAACTTTGGGGTTTTCATTAGCAGCCAAATTTGTAACCCAAAGTACCACCAGGGCTGAGTAGTCAAACTGTAAAAAGATGTCAGGTAATATCATTTTTTCTTGTAGACTTTGGCTCTGCCTTATAATGGATAGCATCATTTCAGTTTCATGCTGCATTTTTTCTCAATGTTCCTTAGAATTTCACAAACTATGCCTGCTCTGCTCTCCCCATGAAGGATAGCAAGCATGCTGTGATGACAATACCACACAATCCGTTTCCAGAGAGCATCCTCTCTATTGCTGCGACAGCTACTAAAGTAATAATGGAGTAAAACAGAAAAAATTAGCAAATGTAAAATTGGACTCAGGTGATCATTCTTGGACACTAACATACAGGCTCTTTGCTTCCTGCCAATCTTATGTTTCATTTGTATGCTTGATGAATGGAAGCGATTATTTTGCCCTGCTTCTCCATGATCTTTATTTCTGCACACGCACACAGCAAGCTCTTTCTTTTATTTCTCATGTAAATCAAGCTTCCATTTTGATCATTCTTGGGGTCAGAAGGAGATGGACTTTAGAGAGTAGCATTTAAATGTAGTCAACCATAGGCCATTCACTGGGACAGGTTTTGATTCCAATGTGCATAGGGTTAGCAGTTCAAATTTCTAATCCTGTAAAGAGTTACAGTCTCAGAAACACACAGACACAGTTCAACCAGGCCTACAGAGAGGGTCGCGATGAGTCAGAATCAGCTCGATGGCAGTACGTTTTGTTTTGCTTTGCTTTTGCAATATTTGACCCTTTGTCAAAGGTGTAATTTGTTCTCTGGGTTCTAGAATTTTAATATATTATTAGTTTCATAAAATACACGGATTCCAACATGGATACCACAAAGTATGGCAGGGATCACAGAACTAAAAGTGAATGAACTTTGGGTCTTACCTATGAATCAGAACAACGCGTTTTTGCTGAATTGATTAAATGAATGGAGACCTCACTGTGTGTGTCAGGAAGAACAGTGCTCCGTGCAGTTTTCATTGGCTGATTTTTTTAAGTGCATCACTCGGCCTTTTTTCTGAAGAACCACTGGGTGTACGCGAGCTTCAACCTTTCAGTTAGCTGTCATCACCATTTACACCACCCAGGGACTCATAAGTCAGATTCGCCTTTGCCAAAATGTGTTAAGGAGAGCACCAGTCTTATAGGCTCCTGGGGCAGAACGGGGAGGAAGGATATTTGGGAAATCTTATATGTTTTTCTTTAGAAGTCACACTTCTCTTTAGCATATTAATAAATGAAGCCAAGTTTTCTTCCATTGAGTCCATGCCAACTCATAGTGACCCTGTAAAACAGGATAGAATCGCCCCTACGAGTTTCTGAGACTGTAACGCTTTAAGGGAACAGAAAGCCCGTCTTTCTCTGGTGAAGCGCCTGCTGTTTCAAACTGGCCTTATGAACAGCAGACCAACGGGTAAGCACTGTGCCACCAGGGCTCCCAGCAAATTAGTATTGTCTTAAATTTTTAGTTCTGCTAGAACAGAAACCCATCATTTGTCTGTCAGTTTGTCACACTGTGGTGGCGTATGTGTTGCGATGCTGAAAGCTATTTCACTTATATTTCAAATGTCAGCAGTCACTCAAAGTGCAGAGGATTCAGCAGAGCTTACCGACTCAGACCAGACCAGGAAGAAAGAATCCGTTACCCATCCAGGAGAAGTAACCACTGAAAACTGTATGCATAGCTTCAAAACATTTTCAGCAACCTTCAGTATGGATTAAAGTTCCATGTAAATAAGATCAAAATCTTCACAACTGGACTAAGAGGCAACATTATAATAAATGGAGAGAAGGTTGAATTGTCATAGATTTTGTCTTGTTTGAATCCACAATCAATGCTCCTGGCGGCAGCAGGCATGAGATCAAAAGAAAAGTCGCATTTTGTAAATCCCCTATAGAAGACCTCTTTACAGTTTGGAAAAGCACGGACTAAGGTGAGCCTAACCCAAGCCATTTTTTTTTTAAACATTTTATTAGGGGCTCATACAACTGTTATCACAATCCATACACACATTAATTGTGTAAAGAGCATTTGTACATCATTCTCAAAACATTTTCTCTTGCCTCAGATATATGTGAAAATTGGACATTGAATAAGGAAGAACAAAGGAGAACCGATGCATTTGAGTTGTGAGGCTGCAGAAGAATATTGAAAGTCCCTTGGACGGCCCAAAGAAGAAACAGATAAACCTTGGAAAATGTACAAGCAGAGTACTTAGAGACAAGGAGGGAAAGACTTCATCTTCTATGCTTTGGACATGTGGCATGAAGAGACAAGTCCCTGGAGAAGGACATCGTGCTTGGTAAAGGACGGGCAGAGAAAAAGAGGAAGTCCCTCAACAAGATGAGTTGGCACAGTGGCTGCAACATTGGGCTCAAGCGTAGGGACAATTGTAAGGATGGTGCAGGACCGGGTGGTGATTCATTGTATTGTGTATACGGTTGCTCTGGATCAGAACCCCTTCAATGGCCCTTAACAATGCACAACAGAGACACTCTACGTGGATGGCTTTAATGGACAGGGATATATTTTCTCACAGTTTAAAATCTAACAGTTTCAATCCAGGGCCCTGACTCTGGGAAAAAACACTCTGTCTGCTTAAAGGTCTTCATTCCAACTTCTGCTTGTGGATCCCTGGCGGTTTTCATGTGGCATGGCATCTAGGTGGCTCCCTGTGTTTCTTCGCTTTACTGCTTCATCTGTTCTTTACCTCTAAAGGGATTGCCTTAGTATGTTGACATGGCCTTTTGACATAGCAGAGAAAACCCTTTTCCCAAATGGAATCACATCCACAGGGATAGGGGTTCAGATTTATAACAAATGCTTTGAGGGGGAATACAATTCAATCCACACATTCAACTGTTTGACAACCCCAAATTCATGCTTTCCCACATGCAAAACATATTTGCCTAATACCAATGTCCCTGAAAATTCTTGAATATGTGGATATAATTTTAAGCCATAATTTCTCAAATTCATTTAATTCGATCACAAGTATTTTATTGAGCTTCTATTATATATTAGATAGTCTTCTTAATTCTGGATATACTTTAAAAAGAGAAAAATAAAAACACCAACAACAATAACAACAAAAGCCATGAAAATAAGCTTTGCCTTAGTAGAACTCAAGTTCCAGGAGGGAATACTTATATTAAAGCAATAAAATAATATAAACAATAAATGAAATATTAAAAATGCTTTGGAGATAAAGGAAGAAGGTTAAAAAGTACAAGTCGGGATGCCAATTTGGAATATTCATTTGATCATAGAGTATTTTCTTGCCCATAAATAATGTTTCTTAACATCTGTAAAACTAGGGTGCTTCAGAAAAATGCCTTGATACGTCTGTTAGTAATTCTGGGAAGCCCACATTCTCTAGTCATGCTTCCTGTTATTTTAACAGTATACTCAGTTCTCAATGTATAGACATTTCTAAAGTTGACTAGCAAAATTTATGATGCATGAGCTAGTGTTTATGCTGTTATAATTAGTTGCTGTTGAGTTGGCTCCAACTGATGGTAGCTTATGTGTAACTGAGTAAAACATGACCCCTCCTATCCCCTGTAGTTATTCAGTCAAGCCATCTCACTGAGTGTCCCTCCTTGTCACTGGCTTTCCACTTTACCAATTCAAGAATCTTTCCCAGAATTTACTTTTTCCTAATGATGTAAGCAAACCAAAATATTGCCATCATCATTCCTAAGGACTATTCTGGTCGTTGCTTTTCTTGCTTTCCGATGAGGCTGGCTTTTCTTCTGGCAGTTCACAGTGTATTCCCTATTCTTCACCAGCACCATCATTGCAAGGCGTTAGTTCTTCCTCGCCCATCCTTTTCTCACAATACGTATATTATACTGTAAAACGAACTAGTTGTTCCTTTTAAGGGAATGAAATAGATTACCAAAATTTAGATTAATAACCACTAGATGTCAGTGTTATCATTATATAACTGAGATGATCTCAAATCTCCTTAGCTGCCATGGTTGACCTAGATAATTCACTGCATAAGGAGATATTAACAAACTTTCCTAATTTATCAAAATATAACATTATATGTTTTACAGGCAGTTCCTAAGATAGAAAGGCAAAGATAAATATAATTTGGAATAAGACTTAAAGAAACACAAGAAGGTTGGTTAATACCTATTAATCACTCTAAACAGTTTATCTAAATATATTCTTTGTGCCAATTTATGAATATGAATATATTTAAGACACATATATTTTGACACTATATCAGGTACTTGACTCGGCATCAGTAATGTGAAATCACTAACCTACTATTTCTCAAAGCAAGGCTAGTTAGGGACAACATGTATTTAGATAACGATTCATATAACCATGTTTTCTATATGTCCCTGATCCACTTTTGGAGACATCTTTGTGATTTTTTTTATAGTATGAGGTTGGCAAACTGCAGCTCTTGAGCCATATGCAACTCTTTCAATACATACATATGTGTCTGAAGTAAAATCGAAAATGATAATAAAACTATTGTAGTTTCGTTAATAAAACTTTAAAAGGATATTATTCAGATAATGGTGATTTCATTTATGTGTGTATATATATATATATATATATATATTTATGGTGCTTGTGTAATTTTTAAATTGTTGGGAGGAACAGGATATACAATCAGTCTTAAATATTTGTGGACTACTTTTGTAGTACACCATAGATCATTCCATGAACTTTAGTTTATATTTTAAAGAGGGCTTAGCGGCCAAATTACCCAATGTTGCTCTTCCATGAGCATTGATTATGGATCCAAGAAGGAGGAAATTCTTGACAACTTCAATCTTTTCTTCTTTTATCATGACTGTAATGATTGGTCCAGTTGTGATGATTTTGGTTTTCTTTGCATTGAGTTGTAATCCTTATCAAAGGCAGCCACCCTTGGTGCTCATCAACAAGTCCTTAGAGTTGAGATCCTCCTCCCTTTCAGCCAGCAAGGTTGTCTCATCTGCATATCAAAAGTTGTGACTAAGCCTGGCTCCTCCCCTGGTGCCACATTCTTCTTCATAGAGTGCAATGTCTCTGATGATTTGCTAGGCATACACATTGAACAAGTGTGGTGAGAGGACACATTGCTTTCAACCATGCAACATTCTCTCATGCTGTTCGCACACTGTTTCTTGATCTATGTATAGATTCTATGTGAGCATAATGATGTATTTGGAATTCCCGTTCTTCTGAATGCTATCTTTCTAGTTTTAATGATCCACAAGTCAAATACCTTTGCATATACAGTGAACCCTCGCCACTTCGCACTTCGACTTCCGCGGCTTCGCTCTATCGCGGTTTTTGCGTAACAGCGCATGCTCTGTCATTACTGCCACTGATTGGCTCATACTCTACACGCTTGATGCCATAAATAATATAATAAATAATAAATGATAATTGTAACGTCCAAAATGTTTTATTGTATTTTCCCTTTTTCATTTAATATTTTGGGTAATACGAGCGTAATGGTGACTAAAGGGTGTTTTTTCATGTCCTCTACGCTCTAACTACGAAAATATTTGATTTACAAATAAGGAATGCTACTTCGCGGAATTTCATTTATCATGGTAGGGTCTAGAACCGATTAACCGCGATAAACGAGGGTTCACTTATATATTCTGTTCTTTGAGCCAAGACCCATGTGACATCAGCAATGCTATCCCTTGTCCCAACTCATTTTCTGAATATAGTTTGAATTCCTGACCACTCCCTGTCAATGTACTGCTATAAGCATTGCTGAATGATCCTCAGCAGAATTTTACTGTTTGATATCCTTGATGATTTTCTATTAGTTGAGTGTTCTATTGGGTCACCATTCTTTGGAATGTGTCCAAATATGGATCTCTTTCAGTAGGTTGGCCAGGGAGCTGTCTTCCAAGTTTCTTTGCATAGACAAGTGAGTGCTTGCTGAAATATTTCAATTAGTATTCTGTCAACCAAGTCAGATTCTTATAAAGCCTTGTTTTTGGCTGATGCATTCAGTGAAGCTTGGTTGTCTTCATTCAATAACATCAATTACAGACCGTATGCTACCCCTTGAAGTGGTTGAATGTCGACCAGGTCTTTTTGGTACAGTGAGGATATATTCCTTCTATCCTCCTTTGATGCTTCCTACAATATTCAACATTTCGCCCATAGACTCTTTTAATATTGCTACTGAAGGTTTTAATTTTTCTTCAGCTCTTTTAGCTTAAGAGTTTGATTTTCTAACTCCAGGTCTTTGTAATACTTCACTTTGATCCCATCTAACCAAGTCCTAATTGCTCTGATTAGAAATATAAGCAGAATTCAGACAGCACTTACCACCTCACCCTTTGTTAAGTGGTCAAGTTTGTCTCCCTGATTCTATTCTTGTCCTGGACAGCCTCTTTTGATTTGTGGGCAGCCATAGGGATGTTTTAGAAAAGGTTGGCAGGTCACATTGCCCTTGTTGACAAAGGCCTCCTGAGGACTCTTCTTTCTTTCTTTCTTTCTTTCAGATTCCTCAAAGTTTACATATTTTGTATAATGAAGGTGCAATGGAGGTGTTTTCTAAGCTAGTCTGATTCTTAATAGAAATATTATAGAAAGGTTGACCTCATTCTTTTAAAATCACACTATTTAAAAAAGAGCATAACAAAGTAAAATAATTTGCAAAGAGGTATGCAGTAATTTCCCAACACCCCTCAACTCCGTGCACCAGCTGGTGTGCTCAGGGTGAATGATTGGGTAATGACTCAGTTCCCAGGGAGTAGGAAATGATCATCTCAGCATTATTGTTTTCTTTCTTATTTCCTTGAGTTTTGTTTTTAAGTTCAGTTAAATATTCTTAAGACAGAGTTTACATCCTGTTTGTCCGAGACTGTTTTTTCCACGGCCTAGAATATGCCCAAGAGAAAGATGAGGCTTTCCACTCCCCTGCAGTGTTATAGCCATGGGAACACACAGGGCCGGGCCTCCTGTCCTCTGTGGGGTTGTTATGAGTCAGAGTGGATTCACTGGCAATGAGTTTTGTTTTCTTTTGAGAATTAAGCCTAGCGTATTATGAATAATCTAAAAATAAATACTTGTTGAATTAAATGAATGAAAATATGAATAAAATTAAGCAAGCAATGGTCGCATGGAGAAGAAGCATAGTTGTTTGGAGGTACCCTAGATAAATATGGTTAAACAGATAAACAGATCACAGCCTTGTCACTCATTAATAAAATGTGTACATTAATATTCCATAGTACTGTTTTGAGGATACATGGACTAACAATAACTCAGGGCATACGGAATGCTAGATAAAACGTCAGTTTATTTTTCTCAGTGCTCGGTAAATCTCCTTTCTTCTTCTATAGGATATTATGCTGATTTGTCTTTCTAGATGAATAATATGGGGCAAATTGCGTTTTGCTGTTGTTGTTGCTTCATTTATTAGGGCTCATAATGCTTAAATCTTTTGTTAAAAATCAAATGAGATAGTGCATACCAATAGTGCTGATTCTTACATAATAGATAATGCCACCATTTGGTAAAATTACTACATATCCATGATGGTATAAATAATGATATGGCACAGTATGCATTGGAAGAACTATTTTATATGCTTCAAGTTTCTGGGGAGAAAATGAATAATTTGGTATATTGACAACTTTTTCCTTTTTAGCAACCTACTCTATTTACTTCTTGTCTTATTTTCCTAGGGGTGCTATACCATAAATACCATAAGTATATGGCTTTAAAGATAGGATATTCATTTTGTTACAGTTCAGGAGATCATAGACATGCCGATTTCTTCCTTGTGAGTAGCACTGGCTATTTCTTGGTTCCTTTGTATAGGACCCTCATCTGTCGCTTTTACCTACTCCATGTGTTTCTCAATGTCTGCTATGATCTTTGTTTAACTTAGAAGTGATTACGTCTAATGTTTAATGGTATTACCTCTCCAACATAACAGAAGAACACTCCAATTTCCACAATCAGCTTCACAAGCCCAGAAATCAAACACATATTTTTGTGGAGGCGGCACAATTAAATCTACAGTAGTAGGAGCAGTTCTGATCTGGGTCTAGGGCAAAAAAGGGCCTCTGGAGAAGTTTAAATTATATCACAATAACATAAAGGGAAAGGGAACCACTTAATGGGAATGAAAATCAGATTAAAAATGAACTGAATGGTAATACTTATTCCTGGGTATTTCATTCTTTGTTTACTACATGCTCTTTGAATCTTAGAATTATTGGCGTATTGGGGCAGTTACTTCTTTTTGATGTGTTGTCTTGTTCAATATAGGATAGTTGGTAATGTCCCTGTCCTTTACCTGTTAGAAATCAGTAGTACTCTCCCATATAGCAACCAACTATCTTCAGAAATTGCCCACTATTTCTTGGGGTGATGATAAAATAATCCCAGTTAAGAACATTGGTTTGGTTAGTCTTGGAAGAACAATTTGATTGAATTAGGACCCAGGGTAATATATGTAAGGAGAGCTGTTCTGATAAGAAGCCATATTTTCTCCTGCTTAAATAACAATAAAAACAAATAACTAGGAGACACAGCCACCAAGTCAATTATAATTCACAGCAGCCCTCTAAGTCAGAATAGAACTTCATAGGGATTCTGAGGCTGAAAATCTTTATGGATGCAGACTGAATGCCCCTTCTTTCTTCCACAACCAGGCCTCTTTTCTTATTATTTATGGACAATAATCTTATCATAAGCTGGGTAGTGTAGCACTTAGATTTTCTGTTAACTTGTACTTGACAAGGGACAAGTCCCACCTATCAATCGAGTCACAACTTGATGACTCATGGGAGGTGTGGCCTTTTTATAAGAAGGAAAGTGGGAATTTCCTTCCTCTGTCTCTGCCCTTTACCTTCTTGCCTTCTGGGATTCTGTACCTTCCTCTAGAGGTGGCCTCATGTGGGTTGCTGACCCCAAATGCTGTCAATGCCATGTTTCCACTGATGTTAGAGACACATGACTCGGCACACACTGACCGGTGTGAAATCTTCCTGCATCATCGGCCCGCAGCTACAGAGTCTGAAGAGAGATCTGCCTAGCATCAGACCCATGGAATTCAGTTGTACTGTGCTGGAATGCCTTCTTGATATAAGATTACTTCTTGATATAAAGCTTGTTCTTTATATATATGAGTGTCAATGGTTTTGTTTCTCTAGACAACTCTGCCTAATACAGATTGAGTGACATTGGTTTTAGTTTCTGGCCCAGTTTATAGTTGATATTCAGGTATAATTATTAATAGTGCTCCATTTTTATAGTGCTGTTGGATAAACAATGGGTTGCTAATAGCACAATAGACTGTGTAACCCCATCAGCTGCTCTGCTTAAGAAAATGGAGGCTATCTCCTCCTGTAAACATTTGCAGTCTTGCAAATCCTGTATATAAGTTTGCTGTGAGTCAGAATTGGCACAATGGTAGTGGGCTTGCTTTGGTTTAATTGTTAGTTCTTATGACATGGCCCTACTCATTATTTACCTGCATGGAGAGATCACCGAAGCACTGTGGCAAAGTCTGGTGAAGAAATCAGATGGTGCTTGGCTATCGGAAAAAATAGCAATAGGTTTCTTAAAAGATTGTCCCCAAACAAGCAGCAATCTAAGAGAGGCAGCAACAAAGTCCACATGGAAGAAGCACAATAGTCTATGTGATCCAAGGATTTTAAATAATAAGATCCAAATCCAGAGGAGACAACAGTATCAGAGCTCAAATTCTGAACACCCAGTTTACAGAAAGCTATGGATGACAGTGGAAGCCCAAATGCATTTGCAGGGTTCCCATGGGGGTTCAACATCTGATCATAGTCCAGAGACCTGAATAGCCTTGCTATCAAATATAGAGCACTGTAAATTCCATTTTAGTTGATGTAGTTAGGTTAAAATATAACATCTTTATCATTTGATCTCCTTTTTGATTCCTTTAAAATTTATTCCAGTTTTTAATATCGTATGCTTTCTTTTTGATTGAGGTTGTTCTCTATTTAGTTATTGTTGTTTGGTTGGTTTTATTTGGCTCTTGATTTTGTTTTTATGTTTTTTCTATGTATGAGTATCTATAAAGTCAGCTAGGTCTATAAAGTCAGTACCTGGATTATTAATCACTAGGGATATGGCAGGAGAGGCTGAGCAAACGGGAGGCTAACCACAATGAGTACAAGAGAGACAAAAGTGTTCTAAAACGGATTGTGGTGATGATTGCAAACTTTCTTTAATAGGATTGAACAATTGAATTATATGACATGTGGATTATATACCAATAAATAATTTCCCTGTTTGAACAATAAATCATCACATAAGCCTCAGAGAAAGAGGTGCTGTAGGTACATAAGTCATGGCTCCAAAAATGGCCTCTGCAGCTAGGCAGGCATCCCCACTGTGTGCTTGAAAATGGTTTTCAGTGTCCTCAAGTCACTTCTGACCCACAGTGACCCTGCGTACAACACAGTGGAACACTGTCTGATCCTGCACATCTTCAAAACGGTCCTCAGTTTGAGCCTATTCTTGTAGCTACTGTGTCAGTCCAGCTTGTCCAGGGTCTTCCTCCTTTTCACTGCTCCGCTGCATGACCGAGCACGAGGCCCTCTTGCAGGGACTACTCTTTCCTAATAATGTGTCCAAAGTATGTGAGCTGAGATCGCATCATCTTTGCCTGTAAGGAGGATTCTGGCTGTACTTTTTCAAAGAGAGATTTGTTGGTTAATTTGGTAGTCCATAATACTTTCAGATGTGGTAAAAAATGAAATAAACCTCATGAATCTCGACTATCCTCAAGGTAGGGCTGAGTATAGTGAGTCACATGGAGAAAACAAAAGCAGTTTCAAGTATAGTGTAGTCGGCCCCACATTGACACTGTCATAAAAACCACGAACCTTGTTCTCGCCCTTAGTTTGTCATTAAGAGATGCTTAATCAAAAATATACATTTAAGTAATAAAAAAAACTCATGAATCTCAATATCTGAGGCATTTGTAAACTAAAATGGACCGGCATTGGTTACTTTGAAGCAGAAAGTCATGGGAATAGCACAATTAAGAGGGAAGGCATGGCATTCATTGTCAGAAAGGATCTTGCTAAATCCATCACGAAGTACAGGCTGTCTGTGATAAGATTATATACTTCTGCCTTCAAGGTAATCAATTCAATACAACTATTATTCAAATTTATTTTAAAAAGTGATGAAGAAATTGAAGAATTCAGTTCAGGCCGGATTCATAAGAGGACATGGTGCAAGGGATACCATTACTGATGTCAGATGGATCTTGGCTCAAAGCAGAGAATATCAGAAAGATGTTTACTTGTGTTTCATTGACTTTGCAAACGCATTTGACTCTGTGGATAATAATAAACTGTGGATAACCTTGAGAAGAATGGGAATTCCAGAACACTTCACTGTACTCATTCAGAGCTTGTACATGGATCAAGGGACAGTTGTGAGAACAAAACAAGGGCATACTGCATGGTGTAAAATCAGGAAAGGTGAGCATCAGGGTTGTATCCTTTCACTATACTTGTTCAATCTGTATGCTGAGCAAATCATCAGAGAAACTGGATTATTTGAAGAAGGATATGACATCAGGATTAGAGGAGGCTTATTAACAACCTGTGATATGCAGATGACATAACCTTGCCTGCTGAAAGTGAGGAATAATTGAAGCACTTGCTGATTCAGATCAAGGATTATGATCTTCAGTATGGATTATAACTCAATGTAAGAAAGATCAGAATCTTCACAGGTGGATCAATAGGTAACACAGTAACCTCATGATACATGGAGAAAAGACTGAAGTTGTCAGGATTTTCTTTTGCTTAGGTTCACAATCACTGCTCATGAAAGCAGCAGACAAGAGATCAAAAGATGTATTGCACTAGGTAAAGCAGTTGCACAAGGCCTCTTAAGAGTATTGAAGAGCAAGGATGTTAATTTGAGCATTAAGGTGCTCCTGACCCAAGCCATGGTATTCTCCATTTTATCGGCTGCGTGTGAAAGTTGGACATTGGATAAGGAAAACCATAGAAGAACAGATGCATCTGAATTGTGATGCAGGGGAAGACTCTTGAAGGCATCATGGACTGCTAGCACGACAAGCCAATCTGTATTGCAAGATGTAAAGCCAGAGTGCTCCTTAGAGGCAAGGATGCCAACATTCATCGTACATACTTTGGACAGGCTGTCAGGAGAGGCCAACCCCTGGAGAAGGACATCATGTTGGGTCAAGTGAAAGGGCAGCTAGAAAGAGGAATGCCCTCAGCAAGACGGATAGTGTTGACATAGTGGCTGCGTTAGTGGGCTTAGGAGTGGCACTACTTATGAGGATGGCACACAACTGTGAGATGTTTTGTTCTGTTGTGCATAGGGTCACTATGGGTCAGAGTCAACCCGAAGGCACTTAACAACAACAACAACATAATACTTTAAATATTTTTCACCAGCACCATAATTCATATCAATTCTTCTTTTGTCTTCCCTTTTCAATTTCCAGCTTTCATGTGCATATAAAGTGACTGATACACCATAACATGGGTCAGGTGCACTTTAATCCTTAAAATAATAGCCTTACTTTTGAACACTCTAAAGAGGTTTATTTAGCAGATTTACCCAATTCCATGCATCGTTTGATCTCTTGATTGCTGCTTCTATGAACATTGATTGTGAATCTGAGCAAAAATGATATCTTTTAACAAGTGCAATATTTTCTCTACTTACCATGATATTATCTATTGGTTCAGTTGTGAGACTTTGGGCTTTCTTTATATTCCGTTGCAATCCATACTGAAGTCTGCGATCTTCAATTGCCAGTGCTTCAAGACCTCCTTATTTCAGCAAGCAAACTTATGTCATCTGCATATAGAAGGCTTTTAATAAGACTTCCTCCAAACTTGATGCCGTGTTCTCTTTCATATAGTCTAGATTCTTTTTTTTTTTTTT
>NW_022103911.1:8732150-8738012 GCF_000313985.2 Echinops telfairi
GTTCTCTGGTTATGTGCTCACCATGCAGACTGAATAAGCATGGTGAGACGATACAACCCCCATGCATACCTTTCTTGATTTTAACCCATGCCTTATTCCTTTGTTCTTTTTCCCAACAACTGCCTTTTGATTCATGTATAGATTCCCCATGAGCACAATTACGAAAACAAATTTATTCAAAATAGACTCACTGGCATCGTGTCAATTCTGATTCCTAGGGTCCCCATAGGAAAGGGTAGAACCATCCTTGTGAGTTTCTGAGATTGTAACTCTTTATGGGAATAGAAAGCCTTCTCTTACATGTTCTGGAATTTCTGTTCTTCTCAAGGCTAATCATAGTTTGTCATGGACCACACAATTGAATGCCTTTGCACAATCAATAAAACACAAGTCACTATCTTCCTTGTATTCTTTGCTATGAGCCAAGATCCAGTTGTCATCAGCAATGATCTTCCCTGTTCAAATCCTTTTCTGAATCCAGCCTAAATTTTCAGCAGCTCCCTGTCAATATACTACTGCAACTGGATGCTCTTCGGCAAAATTTTACTTTCATGTGATTTTAGTAAATAGTTTTCTCTAATTTGTGCATTCTTTTGCATGACTTGGACTAGGTACAAATAAACATCTCTTTCTCCTTGCCCCACAGGTAGGCAGGCAGCCCACGCAGAACCAGCAGCAAAATGGATGCTTCCGTTTCCCTCTCCCCTATCTGGGTGTATATAGAGCCTAGTGTTAATGTATCACACCTCCACTCTGGTCACACCAGAGTCACACTTCCTCATTGGAAACTTTCCTCTCTGACCAAGCAGCCAACTGAGAGAAGCAGTCCATCAACTCTCAAATATAATAGGCAGTGTCTCCTTGTTTGAGGCTGGAGCCCACACAGGCATTTCCTGTGTTGGCCACTATTTTCTATTCTGGGGATTCAGTATGTTAAAAAATGTCCTTCTCCATTTGCAGTTCCCAGGGCAATGGGGAGGAAGAAAATAGAGCAGTGTGTTGTGTAGCACTAGTTAGTGACAGGTACTATAGAAAAAAGAAATTTTAAAATAAGGAACTAAGAAGTAACAAAAGTGGATAGCATAAACCTTGTTTTTGGAAAGAGCTCTCCCAACAATACATTTAAGTAGAAACCTGATGGCCTATGGGCATGGATCAAACTCCTCACAGTTCTGCATTGTGGTTGATATCCGGTGTTGTAGTCTGCTCCAGCTCAAAGCCACCCTGTGTACAAACATTGCCTGTAGCAAAATCGTCAGCTTGGTTTTATTTCCATATCCATCAATCTCCTAGGAAAATTCAGTTTTAATGTAGGCCATAGCTTATATAATTTGTGGTGGGGTACTTTAAAAATGTGGTAATATTTTGAATAACAATCATGTCCAAGGATTTGTAAAGGAATGGTCCTTAATGCTTACATTTTAGTTGTTTCATGATAAATCCACTCGTGAGGTCAGAGATCAGCAAGGGGGTGAGGGGGTAAAGTCCTAGCTGGAACCTCAGAGTCATAACCAGCGAGGGTCCACATCTCCTCCAGCAACCATGACAGCGGGGGATGCCTCATTTGATGAGAAAAGTATAGGCTCCATGCAGTTTATTCCATTAAATGAGCTGCTCCATTGTAAGCAGATTCAGATGTTCTTTGTTCTTTCTCTTAAGCCCCATCGCTTCTAACTATGGTCCTATTTGAAATCTGTCAGCTGAGGTTTTAACCATAACACCAGTCTTATCTTTTCAAAAGCAATGGATCAAAGTGACTTAGTTTTCATCTGAGTTTAACAGGGAAAATGGCCCATGGCTGTCACTGTGTAATGAAAACTATCCCAAGTGGCCGGTACTAAAGAAAGAGAGTAGATGTTTTGACTTTAGGTTTGCTATTATCAGACTTCCAACCACTAAAAGAAAAAAAAACATAGCTTTTTAGAGAAGTGATTTTTCTTACTGCAGCAGTAATCAAATTTTCTATTCCACATGAAAAGAGCTTTGTGAGAATAAAATATTTCTTCAAATTAGGTCAACACTGGGGATAGTGATTTATATCAAATAGTGTTAAATAGCTCAAACCCAGCTCCAATGAAGAGAAGCACCGTGGACACAGATTGTTTCTGTTTTTGACAAGCTGTACGGTTAGATATTAAATTGAGAAAAAAGATAAAATAAACGTAAGCATGTACACAGAATTTGAATTTTGGAATTTTCCTATGTGTTCCAAATTAATATTTCTGTTACTAAAATAAATCTACATGATTGCTTCTCATGCTAATTTTTAGATATTATCAAATATGTTAAATATTAATATTTTTATTTGAAGATCTTTTTCATGGAGGTATATTTCAGTATGCAAGGGACAGGAGGTTATTTGTGCTCTTTTGTGTCGGTTTAAGAAAAAGACACTGGAGAAGTTATGGTTTTAATTTGTAATTGTTTTTGCTTGGTAGATTGTTTTACTCTACATTTTAGTTTGCATTTGATTTTCTCTATCTTCAAATATACTAACATGTGAAAGTTTTGAGATATACTAATGCAGAGTTCTGGTGATGCTGCTGAGTAAACATTGAGTTGGTAACCTACAAATTGATGAAATGAAGAAACACTATTTTATTTAATAAAATATGCATCCATTATGTTCCCTTGTGAATAGGACAATGGGGGGGGGTATTGTTATCTATTACTGAAAATCAACTATCTAAAGCCTTATAGAGCACTATTCTACACCGACACACAAGAGGTCACCATGAGTTGAAATCAATTGCATGGCAACTGATTTGGGGCTTATGAGACATGATATAGGATAGGATGCTAGATGGGGAAGAAAAGAGACAGCAAAACTATGTTTTGATCTTTTGTGGCTCCTTAAAAAAATCACTAGGCAAAGTTAGGCTTTAAATTTTTAATTGTTTCATGAAAGATGACATTTACAGCTCAAAATGCTTTCAAAGTTATTAACTCATTGTATTCTCACAACTCCTCTTCACAACTACCCCTTTTCTCTATTCTTCAGATAAGAAATGCCAAAGCACAGAAAGTGGCCACCCAAGCAGTAAATGGGTGTGAATTTGGCATGTCTGACCTCAGGGCCCACTGTTCTCTAATGCTGAGGGTTTGCTTCATTCTTTACTTTTAAACATGGCCCTTCCTCACCCTTGGACACATTTATCTGTGTGGAGCATACAGACATGAAGTCACTCTCTTTTAAGAATCAAGAGATGCAGTAAGAAAGCACATATGTAATAACATTCATTCACCAGCACCACACTTCAAATGCATTGGTTGTTTATTGCTCTTCCTTATTCAATGTCCAACTTTCATGTGCATATGAGACCATTTTGTGATCCATCGAGGTTAAAGATGAGAGACAAGAGAAAGAGATAGTTGGTCAGAAGTCTAACAATTGTGTGAATATTGAGTCTATATGCACGGTTTAGCCCCAGAGGTCTGCTGATCTCATGTAGGGAGGTGGGAGGGTGGCTCCCAAGCTTACAGCCATTGCTAATTGACATAGCATGAATGAATAGGGCTGAGATGGCCAGAGTCAGACCAAAGGAAGAGAGAGGTGCTTGACTGTGGGCTGATGCTCCTTGCTGCAGTGTTGATGATTGACTCGATGCAGACTAAACTTTGCTCATGCATACAAATCGCCCAAAGTCTGACTCAGCCATATCAAAGAGAATTCTTTTCTCTTCAGTACTGGGATGTTAGGAACAAACAAGTTAGAAATTAGGTATTTTAAATGGGAGAAAATAAAGGAATGGTGTGGCTAGCTTTAGTGGGTGAGTTACAAAAAAATCAAAATAAAAGTATGGAAGGAGACAGTTACTCCTTCGGTGTGAAACAGATAATGGTGAGAAGATCACAGGGGTGGACTGCGGGTTATTGAAGTTGGCTCTTCTAGCCGAAGTCCTTAACTCCAACCATACAACCTTTTCCTGTGTGGCTCTGGTAAGAAAGTGCGGGAAGACATTGACAGGATTCACCTCTGAGTAGTTAAAAACAAGATTCCTTGGCGTGCCATCTTGGGTTCCCAGAGTCTCTGGAGTACCATTCTAAAATGAGCCCTATGAGAAGCAGGAGGAAGGATCTCATTAGCAGCAAGAGTCATAAGTTGATTGCATTTCTGGAGTTATATTCTTGTACAATGAACATCTGGATCCAGATGACAGCTGTAACATCAGAGCAGCAGTGGTAGAACCAGGAGTCAGAGATGGAGCTGAATGATGGACTTCCAACCCATGCAGTAAGTAAACCTGAGAGATTTTTTGTGTAGGAGGCTGGCTTACAGAGTGGAGTAACTCTGGGCACTTTATTCAGGGAGCTGCATTGGCTTTATGTGAATTCCTTTGGGTTGAGACCTATTGCAAAGTGGTATGTCACTTTGAGCAATGATTAGCTGATCTAAAAGACCTCAGTGACATGATTTGATACACAATTGAATCCTTAGAATTTTTACTGACATTACAACTTGTTAGCTTCATTAATAAACACTTTAATCATAAATTTTGTCTTCTTTTTCTGTGTAGCCATTGCAATGAATATTAGAAAGTAGAGAGATGAAGCAGAAACATTAATTAAAACAGCCTAGAGAGTAAGTAAAACTTACAGACATCAAATCAATTCTGATTCATGTCCTGGGAAATTCAGTATAAATCATGATCAACATTAAGGTTTGTGATTGTGAGTTTGGATAGCTGAATGAGTTGCGTTCAGCTAAAGAAGTACAAATATGAAGGAGCTGAAAATTGAATCAAACATGTCTGTTAATTAGTCAAAGCCGTTTGTGGAACCGAGCTATTGCCAAGAAAATTGGGAGAGTGAAAGGAAATTTTACTTGGCCGATGAACCAAGATTAGCAGGGAGTTAACAGTTTTTGACTTAGGAAGAGAATGAATGCGGTCTATCGGTCAGATAACAGACCTCTGACTAGTTGCAGGATCAGTAGGTAACAGGGCAGGCTTTTGGTTGAAGTCCAAAGAACCAGAGGTCCATGATCCATATGCAAGATCCAATCCCAGACGAGAAGAGCTATATTGGAATGAGTAAGAGATGTCAATAAAAATATTATATAAAAAAAGGAAAGAAACCTTTCCACAGAAATCACTTTATTAGAAGCAGAACACCCCCAAGGCAATTAATTGCATCAGACCTGTGACCTGGGAAAGGGGGTTGCATTCCACCTTAATGTTATTCCATTGTGGAGGTTTACAACTGATTGGCCTTGTTGACAGTGCTTTAGATTAGATTATGGGGTTGGGCTTTGGGTCTCCACTTTGCCTTTGCTTTTACACATCAATTTGATTGCTTGTTTTTGAACTTCTGATAACTATTGTGTTAGTCCCGGTAGACTAGGGAAAAAATCCAGGGAGACTCATATGTACATAAGAAAGAGCTTTATATAAAGAGTAGTCTTATATTAAGAAAACAGCCCAGCCCAGTCCAGATGAAGTCCATGAGTCCAATATTAGCCCATATGTTCAATACCAATCTATAAATTCCTCTTCTGATTCATACAACACATGCAATGATGCTGAATGCAGGAAGATTACAGGCCAGCAGGTGGAAAGTCTTGTGACTCCAGTGGCAGTGCAAGCAACTCATCACAGTGCTGGTGGGGGTCTCCATGTGGCTTCTCCACCTCTAGGGCTCTGTCTCCATTAGGATATCTCCATGTGTTTTGTCAACAGGAATGTCTTACAGGGAGACAAGCAGAGAGACAGGAGTTCCCAGAATCCTCAGGAGAAGGCCATGCCCACACAGAGGCCTCATTGGATATGACCTGATTGACAGGCTAGACTCCACTCCTTTGCAAGTTGACAGGAGATTATGTAACTGCTACACCTATTCTTCTCTACACCTCATGATCACACA
>NW_022103911.1:8739928-8741466 GCF_000313985.2 Echinops telfairi
GTTTTGAGAATGATGAGGGCAATGAATGTACAAATGCGCTTTACACAACTGATGTATGCATGGATTGTGATAAGAGTTGTATGAGCCCCTAATAAAATGATTTTTTTTAAAAAGGTAAAAAGAAAGAGAATAAAATGCAAACTACAAAGCCCCATTTAAAAAAAAATTGATGCATGGATTATTATGGGAATTGTAAAAGCCCCTAATAAATGGTCTTTTAATAATAATAATTAAGGAAACAGATTAGATTATGAGGGAATGCTAAGGGCTAAACAACTGAGAATCCTGGAATCCTGGCCTAGGCAATTTTATAGAAAATCTTAACTATCACAGGTAGGATGGAAGCTAAAATCATGATAGTTATTTAAGGAACTAAGAAACAAAACTGAAGCATTACCTTTCTTATAATTTCATTAATTTTTAGTTACAAGAAGAAAAAATAAGCACTTCCTTAATATGGCATATAAACTAAAGGTATAAAGATAGAAATTTTTGTTAGCATGTGCTTAGTGAAATAAATGATACCTTTTATATCTAATTTTGGAAAATTAGAAACTATCATGGTTTTTAAAAATTATTTTGATGCTGGTTTTATATTTTACGGATTGAGCCATATTAAATTGCCAGTATTCAACATTCCATGATTTACAAAATGATGCTTTTATATGGTTCATCTCAATATACACATGTAAATCTACATAGAAACCTATTTATACACATCACAATAGTAAAACTGCCAAAATATTAGTTTTAAATTGTCTGGGATTGTGAATGCTTGAATAGATTTTCTGAGAAAAACAGCAGACAGCAGTTTCTTTTTTGAGGAGAAGACAAAGTAAGGAAGAGCAGCCTGACAAGGAATGGCTTTCATTTTACATCTGAGCCGACTTCCCTCTGGCGTTGTTCTCGGCCACCTCATTATCAGAGGCTAGATGTGGCTGACATTTTAATATTTTAGCTATGAAAATAATACATGGAAAAATAAAACATACATGGCCACATACTTATTTTCAAAAGATGCAAAAAACATAAAAGTCTACCTATGAGAATAGGAAGGGTTCTCTCTGCTACATCTCCAAATTGTTTTTTATCAGAGGCGATATTTACAAAGAGCTTACAGTTTCTGTTATGAATTTTACTTTACCTATATGTTCATATAAACACAAATCTTCTCCTCATTCTTTTGTATAAGTGAGAAATAATACAGGTATATTTTTCAACTTTAATTTTTCAATTAGTCATATATTATATAGATCTTTCTATGCCCAAACAAACATGGTCATTTCATTTTTAAATGGCTACTTTTTATTCAATAAAATTGCTGTAATTTATTTAATATCTTCTGTTTATGAAGTCTATTAGAAATAAATATAATAATAATATTATTAAATTCCAGGGCTATTGTGAGACCTGAACATTTATAATACCATTCAGCATACAGTATAAACTCAACAAATCTTAGGCATTGGTATTATAAGCAATGCTGTTGTTAAGATGATCTGTCATATTGTTTCTGTATTTTGCAAGTTAGTTTTCTC
>NW_022103911.1:8741968-8755661 GCF_000313985.2 Echinops telfairi
AAAGAAACAAATCCAGGGAGACTCATATGTGTATAAGAAAGAGCTTTATATAAAAGAGCAATTGTATATTGAGAAACATCCAAGCCCAATCCAGATCAAGTCCATAAGTCCAATATTAGCCCATTTGTCCAATACTAGTCCAAAAAATCCTCTTTAGATTCATGCAGCTATGCAATAATGCTGAATGCAGGAAGATCACAGGCCAGTGAGTAGAAAGTCTTGTGGATCCAGTGGTGGTGGAAGCATCTCAGCGCTGGCATGGGTCTCCACATGGCACCTCCAGTTCCAGGGCTCTGGGTACATCAGTGTTGCTCCATGTGTCTTGTCAGCAGGAAGACAAAACAGAGAGAGTGTCTCCAACCTTCAGGGAGGAAGATGGGAATCCCAGAATCCTCAGGAGAAGGCCATGCCCTGAGGGAGATCTCACTGGCTATGGCCTGATTGACAGGCTAGACTCCACCCCTTCACAAATTGACAGGAGATTATGGAACTGCCACAGTCCCACACTTTAAGAATGAAACAAAAGGAAAAGAAAGAAAATGAAATTCACTGCCATGGAGTCAATTCTGACTCATAGCACAGAATAGAACTGCCCCCAATGAGTTTCTGAGACAGTAACTGTTTATGGGAGTAGAAATCCTCATTTTTCTCTCACAGGGGAACTGGTGATTTCGAAATGCTAATGCTCTGGTTGGCAGCTCAACAAGGAACCCAGTGTAGCATAGCCTTTTCATCATTTTCTTTAAGAACATGGAGCTTCCCCATATAGAATTTAGTTTCCAGAAATTAGAAGAGTGAAAATATTCTCCAGGTTGATCCTCAACCAGTGAGATATAGGAAGCAGAAAATAAATGCCTAGTCTCCCTTCCTTTCAGTAGAGAATTCTAGAATTCATCATCTATGCTTTTCAGAGGTCCCAGGACAATTGAATCTCTGAGGCTTGCAACAGTTGTTTCTGTATACAACCTCATATTTGCATTGCAGCTTTCCTCCTTCAGGTTTCCATATATCCTCACTTCTGCTCCCAAATAAATTACCTATATTTAAGCCCAAGGCTCTGTTTGTAAGGAAGGCTAATATAAGGTAATTGATGCAGGAGTTGGCACTAGAAATCAAATTATCATGATGGGATTAAGGAACTAATTCACTTACCAGACAGACAGCAACGATTATACTGTGTTTGAGAAGTGAGATAATGATGTTATAAGATGGTGATGGTGAGAAGGTGCTTCTGCTGAATAGGGTGGTGATGGATGTAATTTTCAATACTCTCATTTGTGAGTTACTAGGAGGAGCTTAAAAGTGGACGTCTAAGGAGTGAGTTCTGCATTATCAAAAGCAGTGAATAGAGATAAAGAAAATGGCAAATGCGAATATTGTGGCAGTGGGACTATTGTTAGCTGCCTCAGAATTCTTGACGGGAGAGCAATATTAGATCTGCCTCTCTAACACGCTTTTTAACCAAAGGGAAAAGCAGGTGCTATATAACACCCAGGGGAGCAGGGTTGCCAAAAAGACTGAATGCTAACTTCTGGAGGTCAATTAAGGTTAAGTCAGAAACAGATAAGTGTGTTGTCTCACTTTGCGAATGAGATGGGAAGAGTTGGATAGGTGTGCCCAAGAACTTGGTAATTGTCCTTGCTGTCAGGTGCCATTGAGTCGGTTCAGACTCATCATGACCCCAGAGACAACAGAATGAAACAATGTTGGGTCCTTTCCAGCCTCACAATTGTTCCTGTGCTTGCACCACGGGCACCAGGTATCCTGTTTAAAGTCTTCCTCTTTTTCAATGCCCTGCCACTTTACCAAGTGTGATGTCCTTCTCCAGAGTCCCTCCTGATAGCATGTCAGAAGTACTTGCAATGAAGTTTCTTCATCATTGCCTGTACAAGCATTCTTTCTTCCAAGAGAGAGATTTCTTTTTCTTTTGGGACTCCATGCTACTTTTAACATTCTTCCCCAGCACCATCATTATAATGCATCAATTATTCCTCTGTCTTCCTAATTCAATATACAATTTTCACATGTGTATCAGGTGATTGAAAATACTATGGCTTGGGTCAGGTGCTTCTTAGTCCTGAAAGTAAGTAACATCCTGCTTTTTCAACTCTTTAAAGAGTCTTGGGCAGCATTTTAACCCAATGGAATGTATTTTTTTAAATCTCTTGACTGTGCTTCCATGAGTATTGATTGTGGATCCAGGCAAAATGAAATCATGTGCCTCAAGTTTACATAGTATTGCTGTTGTATAACTAAGACTTGGGTGTAACAATGATTTGCCAATGCTAAGTTAACACATCTCATCATTCAATAATTATTTTGAGTAGCAATTAAAGATACTTACTTCCTGACTTCCCTCTCCCTCCCTCTCACTCTCTAAGAAGTAGAGTATTAGTTACTATATAGTTATTGATACATTTCCTATTTCTTTACTGGAAGACGATAATTAGCCTTTAGGAAGATTAGGTTGTATTGAATACCTCGGGAGCCTGTGACTATATATACAAGTTTAAGAAAATATAATCGTTTTATTAAATATCAATGTGATGGCTACCTTATGGGTTAACTTGGCTCAGCCAGAATTCTCAGTGACTTGGCAGTTAAGTGACACAACACAGTGTAATCAATTCCATGATGTGAACTCTTTTGAGCAGCCAAGCAGTTTTAAGCATATTAGGATGGAGTGAAATTGAAGGGAATTTTCATAGGTGTGTGGGGGTGGGAGGTTGGTGGCTTGGGGGGGGGCTGTTTGCTTATATCTATATCAGTAGATGCTATGGGGAGTGTGTTTGATGTTTGCTGGTCTAGATCCTGCATCTGGTCTGTTGACCTTGGGTTCTTGGGGCTTGAGACAATGGTCTGCCATATTGTGTGTTCATCCAGGGAGCCATCAGAGTCTACCCATTGATCTGCTGACCTTGGATTCATCCATTTCTGCAATCACCAGCTGTGGTCTTCTTTCTTCATATTCCTGTTCTCTCTTTCATCAGCCCTGGTAACTAGGCACATAAGGGAAAACCTTCACCTTAACATCTGAAACAGACTGGATTTACTCATTTCTACAATTGTAGGAGCCACACTCTATGTTTGTAGTTTTGCTTCTCTAGAGGACCCAGCCTAACACAGTCAGTAATTTATTATTATTTTATATCTACAACCTGCCTACATATGTCACTTTAATGTAAGCAGAGAGATAAACTAAGATTCTCTGGATGAGGAAACAAATGTCTTATTTTTACTGTTAATCAAAACATTGATTTGGATCTCCCCAGAAATATATTAGGATAAAAGATGTGAAAATTTCTTCTAAATTGTGGATTATTGCAAACCTACAAACACAGTTGTACTCTGACATAAATGGGTCTCCATTGGTTTAGTTCTACTCAATTGCAATTTTTTTTTTTGGTGTTCACATTATTGTTTCTTGAAGACATATTAATTTTTTGGAGCAAGAAAAAAAACAAGAACATAAGCAAAGGTGGTGAAGAAAGCTGATGGTGCCTGCTGACGGCTACCAAAAGATATAATGTCTTAGGTCTTAAAGGCTTGAAGACAAATAAGCAGCCATCTAGCTCAGAAGCATCAAAGCCCACATAGAAGTAGCACACCAGCCTGTCTGAACATAAGGTGCAGAAGCGACCAGTTATCAGATATCAAAGAACTGAAAATCATATCAGTGGGTGCCCACTTTTACTGACACAATCACTGAAGACAACCGTGTCCATCAGCAAAGGTGGTGAAGAAAGCTGATGGTGCCAGGTTATCAAAAGATAATAGCATCTGGGGTCTTAAAGGCTTGAAGATAAACAAGTGGCCAACTGGCTCAGAAGCAACAAAGCCCACATGGAAGAAGCACACCAGCCTATGTGATCACAAGGTGTCGAAGGGATCAGGTATCAAGCATCCAAGAACAAAAAATCATATTATTGTAAAGGTGGGTGAGTGCAGAGTGGAGACTCAAAGCCCATTGGTAGGCAACTGGACACCCCCTCACTGAAGGATTGAGGGGAGGAGATGAGCCAATCAGTGTGCAGGGTAGCAATGAAGAAACATATAACTTTCCTCTAGTTCTTTAATGCTTCCTCCCCCCCACTATCATGATCCCAATTCTACCTTACAAATCTGGCTAGACCAGAGGATGTACATTGGTACAGATAGCAACTGGAAATACAGGGAATCCAGGACAGATGACTCCTTCAGGACCAGTGGAGAAAGGGGCGAGGCCTGGAGGGTAAAGCGAATGTGGGGTGGAAAGGGGGAACCGATTACAATAATCTAGTTATTACCTCCTCCATGGGGGAGGGACAGCAGAGAAGAGGGTGAGGGAAGCCTTCGGACAGTGTAACTTATGATAAAACTATAATAAGTTGTGAATTATGAAGGGCTCATGAGGGAGGGGATGGGAAGGGAGTGGGGAAAATGAGCAACTGCTATTAAGGGCTGAGGTGGAGGGCAAATGTTTTGAGAATGATGAGGGCAGTGAATGTACATATGTGCTTGACACAATGGATGGATGTATGGATTGTGATGAGAATTGTACGAGCCCCAGTAAAATAATTTTTTAAAAAACACAAGAAAATAACATAGTATTCAATATGCTTACCAAAACAACTGTTGTTGTTATTATTAGGTGACATTCATTTTGTTCTGACTCATAGCAACCAGATGTAAAACAAAACAAGTCCTGTGTGCTCTTCACAATCATTACTAGGTTTGAGATCATTGTTGCAGGCTTTGTGCCAACCCATCCCCTGAAAGACTTTTCTCAATTCCGTGGACTCGCGATGTGACCTAGCAGGATGTCCTTCTCCAAGAACGTGTCCCTCCTGATAGCTTGGCCAAAGCACAAAAGAGGAACTCTGATCATCCTTGCTACAAAGAAACATAATGACTGTACTTTTTTCCGGGACATTTTTTTTTCTTCTGGTACCCCATGTTATAGTCAATATTCTTCATGAACACTGTGACACAAATGCTCAAGTCTTATCAGTCTGACCAGCTTTCCGTGCATATGAATCAATGAAAAATATCGTGGCATGGTCAGGTTCATCTTAGTTCTCAAAGTGAAACTTTTACCATTTAATATTTTCAAGAGATATTTTGAAGCAGATTTTTCAAATGCAATGCAATGTTTGATGTCTTCACGGCTGTGTCTATGGACATTGATTGCAGATACAAATTAAATGAAATCCCTGAAAATATCATTTCTTTTCTGTTTATCATGATATTACTTTACCGCTAATTGTGAGGATTTGGGGTTTATTTTTGTTAAGATAAAATCCACGTGAAGGCCTTCATCTCTTTCATCAAGCAAGGTGCCATTTGATATCACATATTGTTAAGAAGATTTCCACTAATGCTGCTACTACATTCTTCCTCTCAGATCACTTACTGAACATATACATTTAGTAAATGTGATGAAGAGACACATCCTGATGCACACTTTTCTTATTTTAAGCCATAAGTATGCCCTTGTTCTGTTTGAGTCGCTGTCTCTTGGTCTAGGAACAGGTTCTGCATGAGCTTCATTACGTGTTTTGAAATTTCCATTCTTTGCAATGTTATACAAAATTTGCTATAGCCTACATAGTTTAATGCCTTTGTGCAGTCAATAAAACACAGATAAATATCTTTCAGGTATTCTGTTTCCAGACAAAAGCCATCTGACATCCATCACACTGTCTCTTGACCCACAACTTCTTCCAAGTCCAGGATGACGTTATATACAGTTCTTGTCAATGTATTGCAGCAACTATTCCATAATTGTAGTCACAAAACCTTTACTTCCATATGTTATCAATGATTTTTTTTATAATTTCCACATTCTGTTGGCCAACCTTTAATCGTAGTGGGCAAAAATACAGATCTTTGCCAGTCAATTGGCCAAGTAACTTCCTTTAAAATTTCCTGAGATTTCCAACCCTTTGTTAAACCATTTGTTTAAACATTTTAAGTGGTAGCTATTATTTCCTGGAATCTTGATTCTCATTAATACCATGAGTGTAGCTTAAGCTTCTTTCTTCAGTGATGATTCTTGTCATATACTAAATGAAATGAGTATAAATAAAAGTTTGAAATATTAAGGTTTGTTTTTTTTAGATTTACTTTAGTCAGAGTTTCTGAGAAAGAAGCTATCAGCTTCATTAAATAGGAAACCAGAGGATAGTTTCAATCACTCTTCACAAAGTAAGAAATATATTGAGCAAAAAACAGATGTAGAGGAAATTTAAAAGCAAGAATCAATATATAGAGCAAAAAATCAAAGAAACTCTATTGTTGGAACACAAGATTCACTAGCCTTTAATAAGTAGAATATCAATAATAAAAATATTTTTATTCAATATTAGCAGGAATATGGCCATAATGGATACATCTCTGAAATATAAAATACTAGGGCACACAATGAGGATTATTATACAGGAAATGCTCAATTTGTATCTGCAATCAATGTCCATAGATGCAGCAGTGAGGATATCAAACAATGCATTGCATTTGAAAAATTTGCTTCAAAATATCTTTTGAAAATGTTAAATGGTAAAGATTTCACTTTGAGAACTCAAGTTCTAATTTATTTTGGGGAAAAGAAGAATGAAGATATCTATGTTAAAAAGTAGAAGGGATATAAAGGTGTTCATATTGTGAAGTGTTACATTTGCAGGTGTTATTTAGTGAGAATGCCATTCTAGAGAAAAGTTTACGGCATTCACATGTCACACACTGATTCATCATAATTAACTGTGGTACAATAAACAAAGCCGTCAATAATTATGATTCAGTACTTAGTTTTAGGCCTTTGTGTGGGAAAGGTCTTTTTTGCACCAATTATATACTATGGCACATTATATAATTGCTACCAGTAAAAAGAGAAAAAAAGCATAGGGTCAATTGAAACAGATATGTCAAGTCTTAGCACTGACCTTTACTAAAATGTTTTGTTCATCTTATTCAAGAAAATCTGTACACTATATACTTGAGAGTTGGAGGAATTTAGTCTTTTACAAGACAGCATTAAAATATTTAGTGTGTTAAGGTTACAGCGAGGGCCCAAATTAATGAGCAATTTGCAAGTTCAGCAGTTGTAGCCAAGATTCAAATTTATTTTCAAAAGAGAATTGGAATAATAAAACCTATGAATAATTAGCTTTTATAGCACACCATAATTTCCAGAACTCTCACTTGAGGGAAATACGTGTTTCCAATTCTGACAAAATGACATATACATAATTGGTCATGCCCTGCAATTCCCTTCTCCCAGAATTTGTCTACAGGGAGGATGGCAAAGGCTTCTCTCTTCGGTGTCAGATGTATTATAGAGTGAGGAGAGCTTGATCATAATCAATGCAGAAGTGACAAGTCTTTATTATTTTTTTAATTTAAGCTTTTACTTTTCTCAGAGTTCCACACTTTCTATTAGTGTTATTGGCATTTGGAAGGAAACGACCGCTCATTTGCTGGGAGTTTTGCAAGTTGGTTTAGAACACTTCAGAATTTGGTTTGTATTTTTTACAAATGAAAAATGTTTTTTCATTTGTAATATTTTTAACCCATGAAAGCTCTGGGTTAAAATCTCCCAGGACTTTATTAAATGGAAGTGTTATATGACTTCTGCTCCCAGTTTAAACAATGCTTACTTCTTTTAGGAGTTCCTGGGTGATAAAAATAATTAACACTTGGTTACTGAACAAGTCCACTCAGAGATGTCTCAGAAGAAAGGCCCGGTGACATCCCTCTGAAAACCAACCAGCAAACCAGGAAGCAGCCCCCGAGAAGTCTATGAAGATCAGTCTTAACTCTGATACACCTGGGGTTGCCGTGGGTCAGAATAAAATGATAGACTACTGTGTTTTGTTTGTTTGTTTGCTGCTTGTTTTAGTTATTTTTATTTTGGGAAGGGGTGTTGTTCCTCATGAACTTGGCCATAGTTCTGTCGAGTGGAAACTGAAGTATACAAACCAAATTCTGCAGTGTTCTAAACCTTCTCAGCTAATTTGCCCACAGTTAATATTCACCTTGACAAATTTTTCTTCCCAAAGTTATATGCTACCTCAGGAAATAAATAGAGGAGTTTGGAAAATGTTAAACAAACAATACAAGAAACATTAATATAGCAGTTATCAAACACTTTAACACTATAATATTTAAAACCCTGGACAGTGAAAATACTATTGCTTCCTCTTTGGAAGTGTGGGCTAGTTAATAAATGAGGGCATTACACATCAACAATAGAACCACCAGTAGAAATAAGCCTTCACTCATACACTCTTGATAACAGGAGGGAAGCTGCCTCCTTAAACAGAGTCAACCTTAAAAACATAGATAAGACTGTTTTAGAACCTGTGTTTGCTGATGCTGTAGGCCACAAAATGGGAAGGAACACTTGAAAACATCCATGAATAATCAGTATGTGGAATGAATCAAATATTAATTTAGTAAAATTGGAAGTTATAAAAATTAAATGGAGTGTATAAAAATCAATAATATAGGCATTGGTGAGTTGAAATGGGTTGGTATTAGCTATTTCAATCCAGATACTAATATGATTTACTATGCTGGGAATTAGCAATTGAAAAGGAATAGCATTATCAAAAAGAATATTTCAAGCTATGTATCTAAGTACAATGTTGTCAGTGATAGCATAATATACATATATTTACTAGAAAGACAGTTCGAGGGACTAAAAGTCAAAGCAATTTACCATCTTTTACAGTCTGAATTAGGCCAAAACGTTATCAAGACACCTTGCTAATTACTGGAGTTTGGAAAGCACATAACTGGAAACAAAGAAGAAGGATGTGTTATTGGAAACATGACCATGGTAATGAAAGAACTTGATAATAGGAAAGAGATCTCATGATTGAATTTTGTAAGTGAATAACTCATTCAACATGAATGGTGATTATACACTTGGACCTTCAAACACAGAATACATAGAAATCAACCTACATTTGTGAAAAATAATCATAAATGAAAAAAATTGAAGTTGTCAAATTTCATTTATGTTATATCCAAAACCAGTGCTCCTAGAAGCAGTAATCAAGAACTCAAATGGCATAATTCTCTGGGGAATTCAGTTGCACTAGACTGCTTTAAAGTGTTAAAAAGCAAAGATGTTATTTTGAGGAATAAAGAGCTCCCCAACCGAGCCATGGCACTTTCCATTGTCTCATAGTCATGTAGAAGCTGAAAAACGAATCATGAAAACTGGGGGATAATTGATGTATTTGAATTTTGGTGTTGTCAAAAATATTAAAAGTTTAAAGAGCAGCTAACAGAAGAAAGAAGTAATTACTTCTTGGAAGAAGTAATGCAGTAGACTTTTTAAAAAGTGCTAAGGAGCAAATACATCACTTTGAAGGTTAAGGTGAGTCTGACAGAGTGGTGGTATTTTCTGTCACTTCATATGCATATGGAGATGGACAATTAATAAGGAAGAAGGAAGAATTCATGCATTTGAATTATGTTTTGGGTAAGGACTACTGAAAGCACCATGACTGCCAGAGGAACTAATTTGTCCTGAAAGAAGTACAGCCAGAATGATCCTCAGCAGCCATGACGATGACATTTCCTTTCAAGTATTTTGGATTTGATATCTGGAGAGATGAGTTCCCGGAATAGAACATGTTTGATAAAGTAGAAGATCAGTGACAAAGAGAAAGATTTTTAATTAAAGATGTTGACACATGGGTGTATTCACAGTAAAATGAAAATGAGGGGAGAAGTTAATTCTTCATGTATGAAAGGAACAATGGCTATAATAGCCAAGGTTTGCCTATAAAGCAGTGAATTATCTCATATATCCTTCTTCTAGCCATAGTCTTTGCAACTCTAACTACAGTTGCATGATGGGTTTGGATAAGAGAAGATGGAGGAAGACACTGATAGGGTTCAGTAGTGAGTAATTATTAACAGAGTTAATTGTGGATACTGTCCTGGTGGGTATAAACTAATCCATCTCAGAAGTAGGAAAGGAGAAATCTCACTGTCAGTGGAAGAGAAGAGCCAGGAATGGATACTGTCCTTTGGATACTGAGATACCTGCATATTGAACCTCTTTGTCCCAAGGAGACAGAAAGCTGTGACACCAGAAAAGGGACAGAGGAATACCAGCAACAGGACCAAGAGCAGAGCATGAGACTGGGTGGTAGGTTTCCTTGACCACAAAGTGAGTGAAGTTGAGTGCTTTTGAGAAGGAGGCTCACTTTACAGTGTGGGATGCCACCAGGCATTAATATGAGGTGCTAGGTTTGCCAAACTACAGAACTAGAGCTAGATAGTATTTGATTACATTTACATGATATTGTTTGCAAGTCAAACTTTTAGAAGACAATGATTATCTCTATCTACAAAATTGCTCCAAGTAACTTTTTTAGAACAAAGAAACTGTTCTATCTCATGATTTGTCATGATTACATGACCAAAATGCTTAAAATGGGTAAATTTTATGACATATAAATTAAATTAATAAAGGCATTATTTTGCTTTGAACTGAATTCTCATATGCTTATTCTGAGCTCTACTTAAGTTATCTTACTAACTTCACCAGGGTTTTTGTTTGGTTATATCCTCCTATTATTATATTCAAAGTCTCTAAGTACTATTTTGAGAGAAAATATTAAGACTCTGGTGCTCCTGACTAATCATTCAAGTGAAGATACTTATGAGGTATATATTAGACCAGATTAACTAGAGAAGCAAATCCAGAGACACATATATATATGAGAGAGCTTTATATCAAAGAGTAATTCTATATTAAGAGAAAACACCAGCCAAGTGCAGAGCAAGTCCATAAGTCTGATATTAGCCCATACATACATCTGACACTAGTGCATAGATCCCTCTTCAGACTCATGAAGCACATGCAATGATTCTGAATTCAGGAAGATCACAGGCCAGTGGGTGAAAAGTCTTGTGGATCCAGTGGCAGTGAAAGCATCTTTAGGGCTCTCACAGGCCTAAGCAAGTCTCTGTATGACTTGTCAACAGGAAGACAAGGGCAGAGAGACGAAGTTCCCAGAATCTTCATGAGAGGGCCACATCCATAAAGAGGCATCATCAAGCCATGACATGATTGACAGGCTAGATTCCATCCCTACACTTATTTATCAAGGTGACATGAACTTATGTAGCAACCACAAGGTATTTGGATTAAATTATAACAGAGTACTGTATAGAGATGATATTCCTCTGACATAGGACAGTGTTGGTGTATCACTTGTCTTGCCAGCTGAGGCAAACAGCTTCTGGTGATCCTTAACACTATTTGAGAAAAACGCATTGAGCAGATTCAAAGCCTCATAGTAGGTAATGGGAGATATATTAATTTTCTCAACCAATAAAATTACATCTGTCACAGCATTGTAACTGAAATGACCATCTGGTTAAATAGGCCATGTTAACATTTTCCTAAAAGCAGTTCTAATAGTTCTACTTGGTTTTTCATACTATAATAGCAATTATTCCAAATGCAAAAGTTCCAGTGTTAAGGTTTTGCCAACTGACTATATCTATGCCAATTATTAATTATTGAAATAGGAAAATCACTACAAGATGGGTTCAAGGGCCCATATAGATCCACTGTGAGATGGATCTGAGCTAAGACTCCATTAATAATTAAATGTTCTTCACTAGGATATTTCAAATTTATCTGTTTCAATGGCTGACAGCATCTCCCTTGTTTTTTCATCACCTCTTCTTTATCATCAAATAGCTGTCACTTCATGTCCCACCGCATTCGCAGAAACAGAAATAAGTTGCATGAAGCAAGGTCAGTTGAATAAGGTGTGTGGGGCAAGAGAGGCCTGCTGTTTCTTATAAAAAATTGGAGCACTGAGATGGTTGTGTGAGCAGGTGCATAGTCATGTTGGCAAATCCAGTCCCCCATCTAATACAAATCAGGCCTCCCCCCCACACACACACACACTGTTACGCTGTCTTTTCAGAATCTCTAAAAAGAAAACTTGATTACCAGTCTGACCTTGTGGAACGACCTCCAAATGCACTGCCAGTAGACATTTTTCCTTCATTCGGGAAGTTGACATTCAGAAAGAGGTTTGTCATCAATTTACATTTCACCATTTTTGAGATGAGAAAACCACTCAAACACTTGAATTTTCCCCCTAGAGCTCTCCTTGTAAGCTGTGTTCAACATCACAACAGTTTCTGCAGCATTTTCCCTGAGCAGGAAACAAAATTCCACAGCCACACACTGTTCTCTTAAATCAGTCATCACAAAAAATGAGGTTCCAGTGAAATTGCTTTTATGAAAAAATTCGCTGTGACCAGAGAGAACCTTCCCAGGTGATGCCACTGAGTGTACTAACTCAGGGCAAGTTGCTTGATGCTTGTCTAGTGGAAAAAAAATGCGTACTACAAAAGCTCCACTTTTGTACCCAGTGCAATTCCATTTTGTGTGTGTGGCGTGGGGGGGGGGTGTGAGTACACACTCATATGATTTCAATTGGACTCAGTGGTCACCTAATGTGATATATTTTATTTTTCATGTACATTGAGAATTTTTGGTGTTATTGAGGTGGCAGATTCTAAAAGTGAAATGCTAATGTTCTACATCCACTGCTGCATTAATACCCAATTTTCATCAGTTATTAGAAAACAGATTATCTTTTGTTGCAATAATGTTCAATTATCAATTATTTTCATAGATTATAGCTTGATTTTCGCCAAATTTTTTTTTTTATTAAACTCACACAAATCAATTCACTCAGGTTTAGGAAAGTAGAAGTCCTGACTGAGTGTATTAACTCTGGAGAGATATCTCCTTCCAATATCTGCAAGCCCATGCATTTCATTGGAGAGCTGCATGTGCCCTGCGATCACTTTTCCCCTGAGTCGAGGAGATGTTCAGTTCAGTGACTCTAAGTTCGAAGGCCATGTTCCACTTTGGGCTCTCCTCTGTTTTCTTTATTATTATTATTATTATTATTATTATTATTATTATTGTAGTCAAAGCGGTTGCCAGATTAAAGGTGTCACCTCTCATTTGTTGTTTCCCTTACATTTTATTGTATGATCATATCAGATTACTTCATTCGGTATGATAATACAATTACAGAACTGTTAAATCACTGAAAATCTTGCCCAAACAAGTTAGTATATATTTGGAGTACAAAATTCAATCCATGACAGGTGACATCAAGTTGTCTCTAATTCAGAGTGAACAGATGTACCAAAGACAAAATCGTGTCTATTCGTACACCATCCTCCAAATCATTGCTATGGCTGAGATCATTGTTGCAACTACTATATTAGCCCAGATGTTTGTAGATCTTCCTCCTTTTCACTGGCCTTCCACATTACTAAGCACTATAGCCTTCTTCAGGGACTAGTTCTTCCTGTTAGCATGTCTAAAATACATGATATGAAGTCTGAACATCCTCATTTTCTATTGAGAATTCTGGCTGACTTCTTCCAAGGCTGGGTTTCTTGTTCTTCTGGCAGACAATTGTATATTCAATATCCTTTGTCAATGTCATAATTCATATGTATTAATTTCTCTTTAGTATTTCTTATTTTTAATGTTTTTCATTAATGTAAACTGGTATAGCAAATAATTATGAAAGGAAAATGGAAGAAGGTCAGAAGCAAATTGCATCAAAGAATGATGCCTTTCATTCCACGATGCACACCTTCCTGACATTATTGCTGAAGAAAAAATGAGTGCATAAGCAAATGTGGT
>NW_022103911.1:8756427-8758379 GCF_000313985.2 Echinops telfairi
TTTTTTTGATGCCTTTGTGTCAGAAAATTCCCTGGAACTTGATGAAGAATTATGTAAATTGTATTTAAATCCTGTTAGTGAAAAAGAGTTGAAGAATAACTAGAGAATCATGTCGTTAGATGCCATTGTCATCCAGAAATTTCTGAGTCATAGTGAACCCATGTACATTGGAGCACAACACGGCCAAGTTCTGTACCATCTTCACATTTTTTGCAACGTTTGAGCCAATTGTTGTATCTAGTACATAAATCTACCAACTTGAACATATTCTTTCTTTCTGGCATTACATTCTTCTCCACGGCCTGTAATAAAATGCCCATATTATATGAGACAAAATGTGACCGCTGTTGCTTCCTAGGAACATTCCGGCTGCATTTCTTCCATGAGAAATTTGCTTGTACTTTTGGCAGTACATGGCACATGCAGTATTTTTCTCAGCACCTAATCCAAATTATTTTGTACTCAGTCTGAACTTCTGGCAGTTCTCTATCATTGTACTGCTGCAATGAATGTGGGATGATTTTCAGCAAAATTTACTTACATGCAATATCAATGATATTATTCTATAGTTTGAGATTCTGTTGGGTCATATTTTGGAGGCATAGATATAAATATGGATCTCTTCCAATCAGTTGGACATCAGGACATCTCTTGCAGACATCAAGTAGATGCCTTCCAAATTTCCTATAATAGATGTGTCCAGTGCTTCATTAGTTTAACTATTTCAATTGGTATTCCATCAATCCCTGGAGCCTTGTTTTGGTCTAATGCATTCAGTGTGGCTTGGACGTATTTCTTCAGCACCATTAGTTATTGCTCATATGCTACCTCCTGAAATGGTAGAATATTGGCTAACTCTTTTTGGTACCGTGAGTCTGTATTCTTTCCACCTTTTCCTGATGCTTCTTGCATCATTTCAATATTTTTCACATTGAATCGTTCAGGATTGCAGATGCAGGCTTGATTGTTTTTGAGTTGTTTCAGTTTCAGTTATGCTATGCTTGTCCCTCCCAGTTGGTGTTCTAATTCTAGGACTTTGCACATTTCATTATAATATTTGGCTTTCTCGCCTGAGCTATCCTTTGAATTTTTCTATGCAGCTCTTTGACTGCATCATTTCTTCCATGTACTTTAGTAACTTTACGATTGGAGCAAGTTTTGTGGTCTCTTCTAGCATCCACTTTGATCTTTTTTTCCTTCCTGTCTTTTGAATGATCTTTTGCTTTCTTCATATATGATGTTCTTGATCTCATCCCAAAGCTTATTAGGTCTTCAGTAATTATTGTTCAATGCATCAGATCTTTTCTTGAAATGTTCTCAATGTTCAGGTGGGATAGACTCAAGATCTCTTTTGGCTTCTATAGATTTGTTTTAATTTCTTCAACTTTATTATTTGTTTCAATTTTCTTCAACTAAACTTACATACATATAAGTGATTGATAGTCTGTTCCACAGTCAGCCCTTGTCTGGTTTTAGTTGCTGATAATGAGGTTCTCCATCATGTCTTTCCACTAATGTAGTCAATTTGATTTTTGTTCATATGGACTTCACGGAAGTCCATATGTATAGCTGCCTTATTTGTTATTGATAAAAGAATACTTCGAGCCAGTCATTGGTTTTGAAAAATTCTACCATACTATTTTCAGTTTTGTTTCTATAATAAGTTCATACTTTCCAACTACTGTTCTTTCCTCTTTCTTTCCAACCTTTGCATCCCAATCACCAATAATTATCAATGCATATTCAGTTCTATGCTTGATCAATTTCAGACTGAAGTCCTTGGTATAATTCTTCAAATTCTTTCTCACTAGCTTTTGTGCTTGGTGCACACATTTAAATAATAGTTGTATTCACTTTATTTCCATTAATAAGGATAGCTATAATCCTAGCACCACATTGTACTTCAAGATTGATTTTGAAATGAATTTTCCGATATCAATGTCTAGCCAGTT
>NW_022103911.1:8758907-8759957 GCF_000313985.2 Echinops telfairi
GAAGCTCTGCTGAAACCTGTTCATTTTTGGTGACCATGCTTGCATTTGAATATCAGTGACATAACTCCCTGCATCATAGCGACACACAGGCCAGCACAGTACAGCACAGGTGTCACACACAGGTGTCAGACAGTGAGGATGTGGAACAACATAAATCACCAAAGATATCAGATGATTCTTGACTAAATACTGGCAGGAAAATGTTTACTTTTGTTTTATTGGCTATGCAAAGCCATTCAACTTTGTGGACCATCATAAACTATGGATAACTTTGAGAAAAATGGGAACTCAAGAACACTTGATTGTGCTCACACAGAATTTATACATGTATGAAGAAGTCGTTTTGCAGACAGAACATGGGAATATACATGGTTTTAAATCAGGAAAGTTGTGGGTCAGTATTATGTCCCCTATGCCTAGCAAGTAATCAGAGATGCTGGATTATGTGAAGAGGAATGTGGCAGAGAGGACCATGTGGCTGCCCCCACGGTGAGATGTGGCGTCCTGTGCTGACCCATGGACCTGCATGGACAGCACCAGAGACACAGTGTGGAATGGGCAACTGAGCTGACCCCACCACACTGAGGCAAAACACTGGGGGAGTGCAAGGGAGCGGCAGGGAAGCAGAGCAAGGAGGTCCCAAGGGAAGACAAACGATGGACTCTGGGGCCAGGAGTGGCACCCATTAGACTTGTCCAGAAAACACTCCTAAAGGTCAACACACAGACCTTGATCTACTAACAGGTTTTTTTGTTTGTTTGTTTTTTTCCTCTTTTCGTTTGCTTTTTTTCCAGCCATCTGTTCGGGTTTTTTTTTCCTTTTTCTCCTTCTTTTAAACTTTGTATGTCAGTGGCTTTTTTGTTTGTGGGCTTGTCAATGCTGCAGCCAGGTTCTTATGAGCCGCTTTAGCACTGTGCTGTCAAAGCCAATCTCAATTTATTCACACATTGTTATGTCTGCACACCCACCTAGATAAGAGAAGTTGGAAAAAAAAATATGAGAAGAAAATAAAGGGACCAATGGCCCCAGAGGGACATGGGAGTGTGGGAG
>NW_022103911.1:8761597-8775148 GCF_000313985.2 Echinops telfairi
GTAAAGAAGACCAAGGTCCTCACAACTGGACCACTTGGTAGTATTTTGACAATTGGAGAGTAGGTTGATGTTGTCAAGGATTTCATATTGCATGTATCCATAATCAAGGTCATGGAAGCAGCCATCAAGGGATCGAAAGATGTGTTGCGTGAGGTAATTCTGTTGCACAAGGCCTCTTCAGAGTCCTGAAAAACAAGGCTGTTACTTTGAGGAGTACGCCTGACCTAAGCCATTGTATTTTCCAGTGTCTCATATGCATGTCAAAGTTGGACATTAAATGAACAAGACCAAAAAGGAACCCATACATTTGAATTCTGGTGTTGGAGAAGAATATGGAAAGTACCACATACTACTAAAAGAACAAACAAACGTCTCTTAGAAGCAGTAAGGCTAGAGTGGTACTTCGAAGCAATAGAAACAAGGATGACAAGACTTTGTCTTACATACTTTGGACATATTGTCGTGAGCAACCCATCAGAGAGAAGGACATCATGCTTGGTGAAATGGAGAGGCAGCAAAAAGGAGAAAGGCCTTCAATAAGATGTACTGACACAGTGGCTGCAACAATGGGCTCAGGCATGGGAACAATTGTGAGGATGGCTCAGGATCACGTGGTGTTTTGTTCTGGTGGGTATAGGGTCTCTATTGGTTAGATTTGTACTTTGGTGAGAACCAACTTGACAGTGCCGACAAAGTAAAAAGAATCCAGGATTGACAGGCAATATGTGGGAAGGTCTGTGAACTAGACTCACCACTTTTCTGTCAGTTGATTGTACTGTGGAGGCATGTGTGTTGCTGAGAGGCTGGGAACAAAATCACTGGTATTTCAAATACACACCAGGGTCACCCAAACTGAAGAGGGTTTAGCAGAGCTTCGGGACAAAGAACAGACAATGAAAAAGGATTAAACTCTCCACTTCAGAGTAATTAGTCACTGAAAACCTCATGGAGAGCAGTGAAACATTGTGAGGTACTGAAAACAAATTAACAGAAGCACAACATTGTCAAAGACAGTGTCATAAAATGAGCCTATCAGTCAGAAGGCACTCAAAAAATATGAATGAGGAAAAACTGCATTGTCAAAGTAATGTCTATCATAATGATGTGGATGTAAAGCCCCAGGAGCTTATTTTTCTGTTAGGGCATTACTAAAAATGAGAAGAAACAGATGCAAACTTTCTGTTAATAATTGAAACTTTAACTATGCAATGTATAAATCTAGAAAAATTGAAAGTTGTTAAAAATGAAATGAAACACAAACATTAATATTCTAGGTATTAATGAGCAGAAATGAACTGCTCATTTTTAATGAAAAACTCATATGATTTACTATGCCAAGAATGACATATACAAAGGAATTATGTTGTATCCACTGTTAAAAAAGACATCTCAAGAATTATATTGAATTACAGTACTGTTTCTGATAAGATAATGTCTATCCCCATAAAAATAAACCCAGTCAGTAAAATAATAATTCTAATTATGCATTAGCTAATAATGATAATGATTCAGAGATAGAAGAAATTAACCATCTTCAGTATACTATTGATCAAGTATGCAGTAAAGATGCATGCATAATTATTGGTGCTTGGAACACAAAATTTGGAAGTAAAGAGAAAAGAACAATAGTTGCAAAATATGGTTATGATGACAGAAATGCAGCTGAAGATCTCATGACAGAATTTCATAAGACCAACTATTTTTTCACAGCAACTACCTTTTCCCAACAATACATGTATTTCTTGAGTTGGAATACAGAAATCAAATTGACTGTATCTGGGGGAATAGATGTTGAAGAAGTTCAATATCAGCGTCTAAAACCAGGGCAGAGGATGAGTGTGGAATAGACCATCAATTGTTCATATGTAAGTCCAGGATAAAGTTGAAGAAAATTAAAACAAGTCCAATAAGCCAAAATAGACCTTAAGTCGAACCCATATGAATTTCAAGAGCATCTCAAACACAGATTTGATGCAATGAACACTAATGACAGAAGACCTCATGAGCAGTCGGATGATATGACATGAACATAATTTATGAAGAAAACAAAGGGACATTGGAATGATAGGAAAAAAGAACAATTCCACGTGGATGTCAAAAGAGACTCTGAAACTTGTTATCAATCATACAATAGCTAAGGTAAATAAAAGAAATGATTAATTAAAAAAACTGAAGATAATTTCAGAGGACAGCTCAAGACAAAAATGTTAAATATTATAATAAAGCATGCAAAGACCTGGAGTTAGAAAATCAAAATGGGAGAACATGCTTAGTATATCTTAAAGAAATAAAATTTTAAATCCAAGCCCCAAGATTTAATATTGAAGGATTTTGTGGACACAAAATATTGAATGTTTCAGGAAGCACAAAAATAAGTTGCAAAGAAGTTAAAACCGCACTGAAAACACTAGCTCAATACACAGCTCCCGGAATTCATGGAATACCAACTGAAATATTTTACCAAGCCGATAAAGCACTGAAAACACTAACTCATTTGTGCCAAGAAATTTGAAAGACAGCTACTTGACCAACTGACTTGAAGAGATCTATATTTGTACCAATTCCAAAGAAAAGTGACCCCGAAGTGTGCTCAAATTACAGAACAGTATCATTGGTATCACATGGAAGTCAATTTTTGCTGAAGATCATTCAAAAACAATTATAGCAGAACATTGACAAGGAGTTGCCAGAAGTTCAGGCTAGATTCAGAAGAGAACTTGGAAAAACTGATATCATTGCTGATGTTAGATGGATCTTTACTGAGAGCAGAGAATACAAGAAAGATATGTATTTGTGTTTTATTGACTATGTTTTGGATGGTATTGAACTTCTCCATCATTGTTTTCCCCAACTGTAATTTATTTGATTACTATATATTCAATTTAGAGAATTATAAGTGCTTAGTAATCATTTTTGTTTCTGAAATAAGGTATGTACAATGTTTATGTATGTCATCAGTATAGCAAAATTCTGTCATGTGAGCTATGTCATCATATATATTACCAAGGCCATAGATTCTACATGCTTATCCTTCTTCTTTGCTTCTAACTTTCCTATTCCGATTACTAAGCTTTATCAATGCATCCTGATTGCTTGTTTAATCAATTTCAGATTGCAGAAATTGGCAACAACTTTCAGTTTCCTCATACCTGGGGTTCGTGGTTTGTGTATAAATTATAGGGTCCTATCTGTATGTCTTAATAGATATGGATAGTATCCTATAACTGACATTGTTGCAAAGATGTGTGGTGGCACTTGGCTGCTACTGGCAACATCAGCAGTTCCAAGGAAGAAAGCTGAGGTTTACAGCATCCCAGCATCTTTGTCCTATATGGTCATTATGCATTGATAACTTGGTATTGGGTGGACAATGTTGTACTTCAGAAAAATCTGAAATGTTCTTTTTAAAAATAAATGGGTAGACATTCTTCATCATTCCTGGCATAGGAATATAATTATCTGAATCAAAATGTCCAATACCAGTCCACGCTGTCTAACACCAAGAATATAGATCTTTATATGGGTCATTGCTCAGCTGATATTGAATAATGATGACAACTTTTCTTGATTTTAAATCATGTAGTATCTCATTGTTCTTTTGAATGATCACCTTCTCTTTAGTTTTCTTGAACATAATTATGTGTTCTGAAATTTCCACTTTTCAAAATATTATCCAACAATTATTATGATGTATGCTGTCAACAAAGCACAGATGAACATCTTTCTAGTATTCTTTGCTTCAAGCCAAGATTCATCTTATCTATACAATGATATCCCCTGTTCTATGTTCTTTTCCGAATCTGGCATGATTTGCTGGCAGAATATCAACAGTAAAGTTTTATTTGCAAGTGATAGGAATAGTATTTTATTTTATGATTAATTTTCTACACTCTGTGTGTCACATATCTTTGATATGGGCACAAATGAGGATCTCTTCTAGTCCCTTGTCCTTCCAAATTTCTTGGCATATATTATTGCCACTTTGGTTAACTCAAGTGAGCTCTGCATCAGCATTTGGTGGTATAGTTGCATTTCAAGAATCCTGCCTTTGCCTGTACCAACTTATAAAATGGATCATTGGAATAATTTAATATTAAATATATAATTTAAAATTTCTGAAATTCTATTCTAATATATCTGTTTTATTTATTTTCCAAATATCATTTAATAGTGAGCTCTTACAGATATCATACCATTTCAGAGTTCAATCACATGAATCAGTACTGTACAATTACTACTACAATCATTCTCAAAACATTTTATTTTTGCTTGAACTCCTTGATATCAGCTTCCCTTCACCCCCTCTCCCATTGTACCCCCAGGAACACTTATTCTATTTATGGTTTCTAAAAGTTCATGAATCCCGAGTTTCATAACCTGAAAAGCCAGAAAACATATCACAACACTTCAAGAGGCTACCCACAATGACAAAATACATCAGAGATAAACCCCAGTAGTTTGGGTGAGAAGGGGGAGAAAGCAGGGACATATTGCAATGAACAATGTATTGACATACACACACTTTACCAGGGGCATAAACAATAGAAATGTGGATGAAGGGAGACAGTAGGTGATGCAAGATTTGAAAATAATAATAATTTATCATGGAGTCATGAAGGTGGGAGGGTTGGGGAAGGAGGGTAGAAAGAGGAACTGATACCAAGGGCTCAAGTAGAAAGAAAATGTTTTGAAAATGATGATGGCAACATATGTGCAAATGTGCTTGATATAATTGATGCATGGATTGTTATAAGAGCTGTAAGAGCCCCTAGCAAAATGATTTATGGGGAAAAAAAGAAAAAAGGAAGAAGCCAAGATGGCATCCAGGTAGATTTACCTATCCGGAGTTACGCTACCAGAACAGAAAATTAAGAGGTAAGGAGACAAAGAAAGACTGGGAGGCTGAGTACTAAAAATAGAATCAGGGTACTAGGGTTGGGCCCAGGTCTCCCCTTTTATTCATTTTCACTCACAAGGTGAATCGAGAATGCACTGGAATGCTCTTGGTTCATTGTGCTAGCTTTCGGGCTCTGCTGGACCCACACCTCTCCCTGAACCCTAGCCCTGCAGTTAGCAGCAATTACTCAGGCTGCTGTTTAAAAGTGGTCATAATCCAAGGCTTGAAGAGAGCCTCCAAAAGCTAGTCACAAGACCCCACACCAGAGTTTCCCATGCGGCTAGCTACGCTGCGCCTGCCGTCTAGGTGTTGGTGGCTCCCCACCGCCCAAGTCAGGAATGTACTTGGTACATCAAACATCATAGATTTGTAGTCACAGGGTAGTCATAGATTTGCTGCTGCAGGAACATCTGCCTGACATCCACAGTAATCTCTCTGACTTGGGTAATTCTGCCAGTCATCTACCATACTCTACACCAAGGCAGGTACACCCACACTTTCTGCGGCACTCCCATTGAAGAGAGCACTGTCACATGCCATTCGAGGTGCTCCAAAGCACTGTGAACCACACCACCATAGCTTTGTGGGAGATAAGCCAGTGAAGCACCATCCTCATGGGCCCACAACCACCTGACCAGCATCCCCTGAGAGGACCATCCAACTGGTCCTCCAAATAATGGAATACTGGCTGGCTAGGATAAGAGTGAAATCACAGCGGATAAAGTGGTAGCCTGATCCCCCAGTGTAGTTAGCTGCAGATAGATGAAAGAAGTACTCCTAAGCATCTCCAAAAGAGAGAGCCCAGTGTTCTTCGACTCTCTGGAAGATGGCTCCAGGCTCCTCTAAAGCAACATGCAAACAGCAAACAGCCCAGCATCCTTAACGAAAAAGCAGGAGAAACACAAGACAATGCCGGAAAAAAGTGATGAACCTAACAACATGCATTGAAGAAGCAGACATTGATCTGCCTCAAAATAAATCTTCCCAATGCTGCACGGAGACTTACAGGATATGAGGGAAGTAATAAAGAGAAAAGGATGAAATGATAAGAGGAGATAAAGGCCTCACACCAAAGGGAAATACAAAAGCTAGAGATGAAATAACAAAATCCAGTAGCAAATTAACAGACTTTGCCAGCCATCTAGAGGTGGCAGAGAATTGCACCATTACTTAGACGATAAACAGGCAGACTTCAACAAACAGAAAGGCAGTCAAATAAGATAATCAGAGAAACTGAAGAAAACCTGAGAGCCATCTCTCATGCTATGAATTGGAAGAATATTAGAATAATTGGACTACTGGAAAAAGACACAACAAAGAAGCCAACTGAAAAAATAGTGAAGAAGTTTTTAGAAGAAAACTTCCCCAGCTTAATAAATGAAAATTAGGCAAACATTCAGGAGGCTGAAAGTACACCACCTAGACTAAATCTCAAGAAAAATTTACCAAGACACATAATAGTTAAATTAACCAACTTTGAGGAAAAGGATAAAATAATAAGAGCAGCTAGGGAAAAGCAAGCAGTCACTTATAAAAGTACCCAAACAAGAATATATTCAGACCTATTAGCAGACATGATGAAGAAGAGGAAGAAGTGGAGTAACATAGTCCAAAAATTGAAAGAAAATAATGCAAACCCAAGAATACAATATCCAGCCAAATTCTCCATTAAGATAGATGGAGAAGTAAGAGTCTTCTTAGACAAGGAAAGACTCAAACAATATGTAAAAGGAAGCCTAGCCTTACAAAAGATTCTTGTTGACCTAGTATGGACAGAAGAAAAACACTCATATTCACATTTACATTCTTTTCAAGTCCATGTCGCACATATTTTGAAGATAGACCAAATGCTGGAATAAATGTCGAATCTGTGTAAATTCAAGCACATAGAGATCAGACATATTTCACTCCCCAACACTATGCCATAAGGCTGGAAATCAGCAAAAGGACGATTAAGAAAACAAGGGAAAACAATTGGAGGATGAATCATTCTCTATTACAAAAGGAGTGGGTAGTGGCCCAGATCAGAGATGAAATCAGGAAGTTTCTGGAAACCAAAGAGGCAAGGAGAGTGAGTGGAACACACCCTGGCCCACCAAACCCCGAGGACTATATTCCTGCTCAAAGCAGACAATCCACAGTGAGGACCATAGTGCTGACCCAACCATGAGACACAACGTCCCTCACAGAACCATAGTTCTACAGGTGACAACACTGGAGACAGTGCAGGAATTGTGCCTGATCTGATCCCATCACACTGGGGCAAAACTCTAAGGACATGCAACAGAGCAGCAAGAGGAGCAAAGCAAGGAAGTCCCCAGGGAATACCAAATATAGGTTTTTGGGCCAGAGTATGGCAACCCTCAGACTTGACTGGAAAACACTCCTAACAATCACAAAGCAGACCTGGAACTATTTTAGGCTTTTCCTTTTTTTATAATTGGTTTTTGTTGTTGCTGGTTTTGTCTCCTTTATTATTTTGTCTGGCTTTGCCTTGTTTTTGCACTTATTAGTGTCTCTGCATGTCTGTTTAGATAAAATAGGCGGGATAAAGCACTCATAGAAGAAAACATTGGGACCAACGGTTCTGAGGGAACATGGGAGAAGGGGAGGTTGGAGAAAGGTAGGGGATGTCAACCAATCCAGGGATAAGGTAACAACAAGTGAACTAAAATCAAGAGAGAGAAGGTCATAGGATGCCTAGTGCGGCTTAATCAAGGGCAATGTAGCAACAAAGATTTACAGAAAACCAAATGAAGGCCGAATATGATGGTGGGACAAGAGGAAAATAAAAGGAAATAAAGAAAAGAACTAGGTAGCAAAGGACATTTATAGAGATCTAACTACAGACATGCACATATGTAAATATATTTGTATGTAACAGTAGGGAAATAGACCTATGTACTTATATTTATATGTTAAATTGAGGGAGCAGATGGACATTGGACTTCGACTCAAATACTCCCTCAAAGCAAGAACACTTTGTTCTAATAATCTGGCGTTCTTTGATGCTCACCTTCCCAACACAATCGCTGAAGACAAAATGGGTGTACAAGCAAGTGTAGTGAAGAAAGATGACGGTACCCAGCTATCAAAAGATATAGCACCTGGGTCTCAAATGCTTGAAGATAAACAAGCACCCATCTAGCTCAGAAGCAACAAAGCCCATATGGAAGAAGCACACCAGCCTGTGTGACCAAGATGTATCAAAGGGATCAGTTATCAGACATCAAAGAACAAGAAAATCATATCATTATAAATGAGGGTGAGTGCAGAGTGGAGACTTAAAGGCCATCTGTAGCCAACTGGACATTCCCTTACAGAAGGGTTGTGGGTGGAGATGAGTCAGTCAGGGTGCAGGGTAGCAACAATGAAACATTCAACTTTCCTCTAGTTCTTAAATGCTTCTCCCTCCACCCCACTATTATTATATGATTCTTAAAGGAAAGACAGTAAATTATAAAAACATAAAAACAGATATGAAGTCCCATACAAAGGAAATATTTCTAGTCTTAGTCAATCAATATGCAGTTAAAAGATTCAGCTGTGACAACAGGCATACGATTTTCTATAAAATACTTTGTTTGCGTGTATAAGAAAATTACATAATAATAATAATAAAAAAATCATTGCTCTTATGTCAATTACACCTCATCAATAGGCAATAAATACTACATTTTTTGCCATTAATTTTGCTTTTCAATTTTTTGGAAAACTTTCCCTCTGAATCTACTTAACCATTTTAAAAAGACTTGGAATATGATAAAATATTTTGAACAGATTAGGTTTTGAAAAAAAAAAGTCTTTATCTTCTTGTGCCAGAAATAAAATATTGAGGTCAAAGAGTAAAGGACAGTGTGGTTTAGACTTTAAATGGAAAGAGAACATAGACAAAGAGGAAACGATGTGGCATTATGTGGTTCCCATCAATGGCTGTAATTAAGCTTTGCAGTGTCATTATATATGATAACAATAATTTGTAGTCTTTTATGGTGTTTCACATGTTAGGCATGCTGAACCACATGATAGCAGGACTACATGATTTTTGTCATTGTTATTTTTTCTAAGGAAATAATGACATTCAATTGTCATGACCTGGGGAGTACACAAAACAGATTTGAGTTTTCATTTCCAAATGAGAAATGATAGTGTTTTATGCCTTTTAACCATGTATGAAATGTATGCAGCAGTAAAAATGCTAACAAGATAGCAAGGTATTTGCAAGAGTATAGTATTTAAATTTATAAAAGTTAATTTCACATAACTCATATATTAAATATCAAGTTAATGTTTCTACCAGTCTAACAATTGAACTACGACATATTGAGTTTAATTGAACCAAGGATGTTCCAAGTTTTGATTGTGGGAAATCAGACATTCATTAGTTCAAATTTTTTAACACTGTTGTTAGTGTTGAGGAAAACATTTGCTCACTTATTTTGACAACGTAGTATTTTTGTTGGAAATGCTAGATAAAATAGAGGGCAAGCCTAAAAGAAGAAAATCATCAGTGAGTTGGATTCACTTTGAGAATGTTTTATATTGTCAAATATTATATTTAAATTAATATAATAGCAATAATAGATAACTATTTTTAATTGTGAACACATCAATTTAATTAAAGGTCTAATTTTCACTTAATCTTTAAGACACATATGAAAGACAGGATTATAATACTCTCATGAGAATTTAATCTTGAATGTAAACTTTGAGTCATAAACAATCTAGTTATGAATGGGCATTTCCTATTTCAAATTTGAATTTTGAATTTTAAGTATTCACAATACTTAAATTGTTAACATAATACTATGTAATTTTGAAAACTGATCAGATGTCTAGTTTTTTAGGAAATATTATATAGTCAATCTCAAAGGATATGAAACAAAGAAAAACAAATTAGACATGTCATAGGATTTAACAGATTGCAAAAGTTGTAAAAAAAAGGTGACTGGATTTATATTTTTAACTAATATCTAGATATCATGCTGTCCTTTGGTTATTATCAGATAAGATTTTGTTCCACTCACCTCTTTCATTTACTGGTTACATTTATAATACTGGTAATCTGTTGAAGTTTATTAGAAATCTCATACACAAGTGGAAGCACTGCTCTTATGAATATTTATTCTTTTAATAATAGTATAAATACAACTTTTAGTGAATTTCAAGATTTGTCTTTACTTAAGTTAACAACAACAACAAAATGTAACTAATGCCACAAGATCCCCCTTTCTCACCTACTACCTAGTGGAAATTTAGACCTTAATTTAAAAAATCTTCAGCTTCTTAGAAATTAGTTATAAATGAGTATAATTTTTTTTAAAATCAAAAACCAAATCCATAGCTTTTCAGTGGATCCTGACTCATGCAACCATTTAAAGCCTACAAGAACTGTCCCACAGGATTTCCATGACTTGTTAGATGCCATTGAATTCATTATAATTCATAGTGACTCTATCGATTTTGACAATGGTTACAACAATGGACTCAAACATATTTGTGAGGCTGGCACAGGATCAGGTAGTGCTTCATTTATGTTTAAAACCCCTATGAGTTGGAACTGACTCAGTGGCACCTAAAACCAACACTGTTGCTGTAGGGTGCCATTGAGTGAGTTCCTACCTATAGCAACCTTTATGGACGGCAGAACAAATCACTCTCTGGTCTTGGGCCATCCTCACAATTGTTCCAATGTTTGAGCCCATTGTTGCAGATACCATATCAATCCAACTCCTTGAAGGCTCTTCCTCATCTTCACTATCCCTATAACCTACCAAACAGAATGTATTTCTCCATGGACTGGTCTCTCCAACAACAAGTCCAAAGGATGTAAGACAATGTATTGACATCCATGCTTCTAAGGAGCACTATGGCTTTACTTCTTCCAAGACAGACCAGTTTGTCCTGTTGTAGAAGTGGATGGTATTTTCAGTATTCTTCTCAAGCACCACAATCAAAATGCATCAATTCTTCTTCTGTCTTCTCTAGTCAATGTCCAACTTTCATATGTATATGAGACAATGGAGATTATCATGGCTTGGGTCAGGCTCACTGTGGTAGTCACCTAATCTGGTGTCAATTTAAGGATTAAGAGTGTAGGGGTGGAGTCTAGGCTGTCAATCTGTAGATAGCCAATGAGACTTCTGTGGGCCTGGCCTTCTCCTGAGAATTCTAGGAAATCTGGCACTTCCTCCTTGGAGGCAGAAGACACTTCCCTTTCTCTGCTACTCCCTGGGAGACATTGCAAAAGACAAGCGACATGGACGCAACCAGACCTTGGAAGCCAGAGAAGCCACAGAGACACCCCTGCCAGCACTGAGATGTTTCCATCGACACTGGATCCAAAGACTTTCCACCCACTAGCCTGTGATCTTCTGCATGCGGCATCATTGCATGTGTTTGGTGAGTCTGAAAAGGATCTTATAGATTGATATCAGAAATATGGGCTAATATCGCACTTATGGACTTGATCTGGACTGGGCTGGGATGTTCTCTCAATGTTCATTTGCTCTTGTATATAAATCTCTTTCTTATACACATATGTGTGCCCATGGATTTGTTTCTCTCGTCTACCCAGACTAACATGTTATGGTACCAGGAGTGGGGTACTAGAGAAACAAATAAAAATGGAAAATAGATGTCTGTTTGACTTCTGCCTCATAGTAGTGTTTCATCTTTGGTTAGCCAGAAGTCAGATATATCCTTGGAGTTTACTGAGCTGTGTCCTAGAAAGAATATGAGAAGTTAAAGCTTTATTTTGTTTGGTTGTTGTTTTGGGTTATTCCTGTGTGGAATGTTAAAAATTAATGTTGTTAATATATATTTTGAACTCAGAGCTAGAAATCACCATCTGAATTTCTCAGAAACACATGCAATGACGCCGAATGCAGAGGATCACAGGCTAGTAGGTGGAAAGTCTTTGGATTCAGTGTCATTGGAAACATCTGAACACTGGCAGGGCTCTCTCTGGCTTCTCTGGCTCCCAAGGTCTGGTCGTGTCTATGTCACTTGTCTTCTGCAATGTCTCCCAGGGAGAAGCAGAGAGAGAGGTGTCTTCTTCTTCCAAGGAGGAACTACCAGATTTCCCAGAATTCTCAGGAGAAGGCCATGCCCACAGAAGTCTCATTGGCTATCTCCAGATTGACAGCCTAGATTCCACCCCTACACTCTTAATCCTTAAATTGACACCAGATTAGGTGACCACCACACTCACATTAATTCTCAATTGCCTTTCAGTACTCTAAAGAGGTGTTGTGCAACAGATTTACCTAATGCATCTCATCTTTTGATCTCTTTACTGCTGCTATGTATGTTACACCAAAACATTACCTGCCCCATCCTCACACTCCTCTCTATGTTTGTCCCCATTGTTGAAGACATTGAGTGAATCCATCTCATTGACGGTCTTCCTCTTTTATGCTTACCCTCTATTTTACCTATTATGCAGTCCTTCCCCAGGAAGTGATCCTTACTAATAACATGTCCCCAGTATGAGAGAGCAAGTCTCACCTTCTTCCTTTCTATTGTACATTCTTGCTGTACTTCTTCATATACAGAGTAATTCGAGCTTCTGGAAGTTTATTGTATATCCATTATTCTTCACCAACTGGTCTTTGCCAACACCATAATTCATATGCATCAATTTTTCTTCGATCTTTTGGATTCATTGCCCAGATTGTGTGTGCGCATGTGGTAATTCACTTGATGAGGATTGTAATCCCAAGAGTGATTGGGAGTACAATGGCGTAGATTAAAAATGAAAAACAAAATACCAGAACATAAAAAGTCCTCACTTGTTAAATATCTTTTACTCTGCTTAAGTCATATTTCATTCCCACTTCTGATGTCCTATCATGTGATGCATTTGGGCTAATTATCAGTATTTTAAAGGTAAGATGAATATTAGGCATGCTTTTTTATGTTGTTCACAGTTAAATGCTTTTATGTTTGCTTAACTAAATTATAATTGGTTTGAAGGTAACCAATATAGTACTTGAAAATATTTTATTAACTTGGAGTTAATGATTGTTGTTCTGATGGATAAAGGCAGAATCAGCAGAATGTAGATGCTGGGATGTTGGAAGTTCAGAGTATGTTGGAAGAGTAATGTCATGATCGCGTATGGTCTAGAAAAGAAACAGAAACTTTCTAGAATACTCAAATATAACCAACGCTATCACATGCTAAGAGATGAGGACTTTGTAGTGTCCTTATTCATAAGTACATATATAAATATAAATATAAATATATATATATATATATATATTTATGTATAATCACCTTACTGTGCTTATCAAAAGAGACAGCATGTGCAAGGATTTAGTACAATTTTGTCATATCAAGTGTTCAAAATGGGGTATATGATGATTACTACTTGTTATTTACTTGTCATTTTTTACTTCAAATGTTATCTGTAAATTCATGGACTTGAATAAAGGAAAAATTCAAATATAATTGGATATGTGGGATAAGTTACAGAAGCATGTTCACTATTAAGCAAACAATGAAATTTTCAAATAACCCTATTTTCCCTTGCCAACTTTCCCAACTTTGTGAAGTTTTTTTTGGTTGCTGTTGTTCTCTCCTTTTATTTTTTCAGGCAACTCCAGATACAGAATTAAAATAAGCGATACTAAAAACAAGAACAACAACAA
>NW_022103911.1:8775359-8776584 GCF_000313985.2 Echinops telfairi
AAAAAGACAAGCACTCTAGGAAACTATAAAGTATTTCAAGTGTGTTTGTTTTCAATTCCATGTAATTTAGTCTGTATTTGTGCAATGTTTCTTAATTATGTTCTTTTCTCCATTGTTATTAGTGAGGTTTCTCACCATTACTCAGGCTGTAAGAATTAGCACATGCAGTCACGGTGGGGTGATTCTTCCCTAGGTTATTTATTATAAGATGGTATACTTGCTGTGCTGATTATTTAAATTGAAAATTATATTTCCATAACTTGCAAGGCAATTTAACACCAAAAAATCCTTTCTTAAAAAAAGAAGTTACTAGAAAGTTAGACTCCAACAGTAGCTTGAAAAATGTCTGTTAGATTCAATTTCTATGTCACATCAGAGCTGGTGTGACATAGAAATTCAAATCTTTATAGGTAGGTAGCTAAAATTAGAGCGGGGGGTGGAATAGGGATTAAGGCAATTTTTCTTGATGGCATTGAAAGGATAAATCTGATAAAAGCCTTTCAGCAGAGACCAATATTCTTTGATAAAGAGCATTTAGCTTATATAGCTTTATAATCACTGGTAGAAATGAGAAGGAATGGAAGAGAGTGTACTTCTCAGACTTTTTTCTGTCTGTCCAATCTCTAGATTATTTGGGAAGAGATTGCTTATGAAAACTTATATTTGCTTCAGGTTAAGCCTTTGTTGTTAAACTGAAGAATTGCCAGTATGATTTCAGTTGTAATCACTGGAATTTGGGGCAAAATTAACTGTTGCTGATCTGAGATGAGCCATATGAAAAATAAATTTCTGTAAAGAGGAGCCTTGCTGTAGTTGTGTGATGCCTGTGGCATGTGCTTACACACACAGTCCTAAATGTCATCTCCAGAAAATGGAATGAGGCTCTGAAATCTGGGTGATAAGCCATGTCTCTGTACAACACAACCAGCCCAGAAACAGCCTGCAAGGTATTTGCGTGGCTTACTTTATTCATTTTTTAACCACAAGACATTATGTCATTAAAACAAAGACCTATTAGTTTGCTAATGGGCATTTCCTATGTGAGAACAAGTCTTTATCAAGCAAATAACTTATCAAGCATTTACCAAATGTACATAATTTCAAGATACTCCTATTTATTATTATTTAGACCACATTTTCTCCACATCCCAATTAAATATTACGTACAGTTTATACACATACACAAATACACCCACTCATACACAGAGTATCAATAACTTCTAAG
>NW_022103911.1:8776684-8777986 GCF_000313985.2 Echinops telfairi
GGTACCCCCACATAAATGGAAAAAAGCTCAACTGGGATTGCTTTTGTAGTACTAATTTTTCCTACTAGGTGAGCATCTAACAACTCACTCTGAGTTAGTGCACCCAGTGACATCGCCTGGGAAGGTTCTCTTTGGTCACTGAATTTTTTCATAAAAGCAGTTTTGTTCAACCCTCATTTTTTCTGATGGTTGATTTAAGAGACCAGCATGGAGCTGTGAAACTTTGTTTCCTGCTTAGGAAAAATGCCAAAGAAATTGTGTTGTTGAACACAGCTTACACGGATGCTTCTATGGGAAAAACTCGAGTGTATGAGTGGTTTTCTCATTTCCAAAAAGGTGAAATGTTGATTGATGACAACCTCATTCTGGACATCCATTAACTTCCCAAACAAATGAAAATGTCTATTTGTAGTGTACTTGGAGTTCTTTCCACCAGGTTAGACTGTTAATCAAGCTTTCTATTTAGAGGTTCTGAAATGAATATGTAAGTGTGAGGCAAAAAAGGCTGGATTTGTGGCAGATGAGAGACTGGTTTTGTCACAATGACAATGCACCTGTTCAGGCAGCCATCTCAGGGCACCAGTTTTGGGCAAAAAAAATCCAGCATCCCTGTCTTGCTCCATGCACCTTACTCACCAGACCTTGCTCCATGCAATTTCTTTTTGTTTCTCTGAATAAAGAGGGACATGAAAGGAAGAGATTTGAAGAAATAGAAGAGGTGAAGAAAAAAATGAGGGAGGTGCTGTCAGCCATGCAAACAGATGAGTTTGAAAATGATTCCAAGAATGGAATTGTAGATTTGACAAATGTATTAAGTGTATTGGAGAGTATTTTGAAGGTGATAAGGTTGTTTTATAAAATAATTTAAATAGACAGCTTTTTAAAAAATTCCGCTTTGTGTGTGTGTGTGTGTGTGTGTGTGTGTGTGATGCCCCTCCTAGACAAGACATTTGGGACAAATGCATAGAAGACTGTTCATTATGAACAAGAAGCACAGCCATGCAATGTGAAGCAATTTTAAACATTGTGACTTTCTTGATGTCCTTTTTTTAAATCGTTTTATTAGAGGCTCATACAATTCTTATCACAATCCACACATACATTAATTGTGTAAAGCACACTCGTACATCCATTGCCCTCATCATTCTCAAAACATTTGCTCTCCACTTAAGCTCCTGGCATGAGGTCCTCATTTTTCTCCCCTACCTCCCTGCTCCCCTCTCCTTCATGAACCCTTGATAATTTATAAATTATTATTTTGACATATCTTGCCCTGTCCGACATCTCCCTTCACCCACTTTT
>NW_022103911.1:8778718-8788323 GCF_000313985.2 Echinops telfairi
GTTCATTTGGATTCTTCATAAAAATTCCCATATATACTCATATATAAGCCAACCTCAATATCAGTTGAGGCACCAAAGTTTACCACAAAAACGGCATAAAAAAGGTGTTGAAAAACTCAGCTTGTACTTGAGTATCTATGGTAAATGAGATTTTAGTAGCTTGACCCACATACATTTGTCCTCTGAAGATTGAAGCATGATGTTGTGGTAATGTAGAAAATGTTTGAAAATGTTAGAGTGCAATATTTCTTGCATTATTGGATCTCATAAAAACCATATAGGACTTGGTCTTCCTGTTTGAAATGTATTGCTCACTTCACCATGCTCTTTTCAACATTCAGTGGAGTCAGAGCCTTACGTCTGACACAAACTTTGGATTTACTCTTTATCTTTCCTCCACATGAAACCCAAGGGCCTCCTTGAATTTTTCACTTTGGATGTGCTTTCCACTTTGGCTCTTGGCATTTACTTTTTTCTCTGCCTGGAATATTAGTACAGTTGATCCTCATTTTTCAGGTTTAAAATTGAATTGTTTTATTCTTCCTCTGACAGTTCATCCTTGACCCAGTCCGTCTGAAGGAGGTCACCTTCTAGCTAGTAATCATTCTATGAATTAGCACATCATTTTCAATTGGTGACTTCATCATCATAATAAATAGTAAATGTATGAATATTATTTTATGGAATTATAATATAATTAGATGTTTTCTATTTTAATTTCTAAGGCAATATGCATTTACAAATGAAACTCATAAGCAGAAAGACTCTTTGTTGTCCTTAATAAATTTTAGGTGTGGAAATAATCCTTGAGACCAAAAATATTTGACCTATTGCAATAAATATAAAGGCATCTAACTAATAGGAATATTAATGAAATGTTATTATAATATTAATAATAATATTAATGAAAGAGTCCACAGTAGTTTGGTTGAATAAATATGTTATTTCGGCCATAAGATATAAGATATATTAGAAATTTATGTATAATAATTAATTTTGAAAACATTTCAGATTTATAGAAAAGTTGCCAGAAAATTGCAGAGCTGCTATGGGACCAAGTGTTCACATTTTATTTTTAACCTGTTGAATTCCCTTATCATCTCTCTTATTCGCTCCTTCCTTATTTTTTCCTTTCCTTCTCTCCTTGTCTGTACATGCACATATATAAGAGTGCATTTAGAAAGTATTTTTACTTTGTTTTCAAAACCAGTTTATTTGGAGTTAATACAGATATCATATTATTCCACAGTTCAATCCTATCAAGCAGTATTGTACAATTTCTATCACAGTCAGTTTCAAACCCTTCTCTTCCTTCCTGAACTCCTTGACCACAGCTCCCTTTTACCAGGGCCCCTCCCACCACTCCTCCTCCTGCCCCCCCCACTTGAAACCCTTATTCTACTTGCTGTCCCTATAGGTTCATCAATACTGGATTTCATATACTGAAAAACAGGAAAACATGTAACCAAAATTCAAGAGGTGACTCCCAATGACACAACACATCTGAGATAAACCTCAAGATGACAAACAAAAATCCAAAAACAAATACTCAGAGCATGTTTTACTTTTCTATGGGACTGCGCTGGGATTTACTATTCCAGTAAGGAGTGACAGTCTTGGCAACTCACCGAGGCTGTTCTGTCTGTCCTGTGGAGCTGTTTTGAGTTGGCATAAACTCATGATGCCTATGAGTCTGGTTAACACTTTTACACGACAGCATTTTCAGAAAAGATCAAGCTGAGCACAAAATCAGTGGCTTAATACAATGAAGCTCATGTTTATTTGATTTTCTTGAATAGTGCTGTGCTTGAGCTGGCTCATAAAGGACAACGATCATGGTTTTGAGGAATTTTCAAATGGATTAATTCATAAAGGTATTATTAAAACTTAGATAACCCAAACTGGCAAATAGACTCAGGCATGGACACAATTCTGATGATCGTGCAGGACCCAGCAGTGTGTTCAAGCTGTTGTGCACAGGGTCGCTATGGCACCTAACAATAACAACAACTGGCACTTAAGGAATCTTAAAAACAAGAACAAGTAGAAACTCATCGTCTGCTAATTATTTTACTACACTTTATTGTGTATATACTTGAACTTGTGTCTATTATGTCTGTATGTTAGGAATACTATATAATAACGGGCTACTATATATCTCTTTCCAACTTGATGTTCTGACATCACAATAGTAGCTTGAAATAGATGATGGTAAGAGTATTTACACCTTGTAAATTGGCAAATGGTGCATGTAACTTGGCAAAATTTCAGAGCTCTTTTCCTCAGGAAAGACTACGGTTCAGCAGGTAAAGCACATCATTATTGTGAGGCTTTCCCTTTGTGGTGACAGAATTATTGCTGCAGCTTCAGTGCTGACTTCCAGAGAACTAACGGAAGCACGAAGCTTGTGGAGTGAGGGACAATGTAGAAGAAATGGGCAGGGAGGGTTGCTCCTGAACTGGAAAAGCAAAAGAATCGTAGGTCACTAGAAGCTGGAAGCTTTTAGATGACAGAGTTAGATGTGTCCATTGGCCAAGTCATTCGGGACTACCCCAATATTTGAAAGGATAGACTCATGGCAGGCCCACAGTGGACAAGTGGTAGAATGATGCAGATAGAGGTGTTAGGCCAAACTGATTAGAGAATACATAATACTTTGTAACTTGCCTTTCCACTTAACAAATGACAGCTACCTCTTTTAATTATTAAAATTACTTAAAGCAAAATGTCTAACACTATAGATTATCCCAATGTTGACTTTTCTTCCTAAAAGAAATTCACTTAGTGACTTAGAATATCTTAATTTGCTTTAGTTTTCAGTGATTTCCTTTCACAATCAAAACCCAGATCATGTTCTCTTATGATCCATGGGGGAAAGGGGAACAAGAGATAATCTGGTTAAATGTAGCAACTGGAAGTATTGTCAGGGGAAAAAGATCTATTTTCAGGTTTTGATTATGGTCTTTCTAGTAGCGAGGTATAAGAAAAAATTAGGAAATAAAAGATGAAATTGACACCTTTGCCTTAAGCCTCAGCATTAAAATAAGAAGAAAATAATGTTCATATACCAAGGGAAATAGGTTACAAGCTGAAGCATGCAAGCCTCTTCACACAATCAAATGTACTGCCCAAAGAAGAATTGATGGTATTCTACTTATTTTCATTGAAATAAGGTTAGAGACTCTAGCTCTGGTAAAAAATGTAGCTACTGAATTGAATGCCCAATTGAATTAATTGAACTTCCCTGGGAAGGAGAATTCTAGTTATTGATTTTCTATTTTTCCAAACCTGGTGCTATTAAATTTCATTCGGCACTTTACGCCCGTAGAAGCATTGGCTATGGCATTAAACATCCCTTGATTGCCCAGTTCCTGGATGAACTACCTATGAGGGAAAGCAATCTCTGACCTAGCTACATTTAAAAGTTGGAGATTTGATCAATTTTAGAGCTTTTAGTCTCCAATGAAGAATAAAAATAGAGAAAATCTTTAACATGGAAAATGTAAAGACTTTTTGTTTCAGAGTACATTTTCCCCATTTTCTTTATGATTCATTTAAGAATTGAGTGCTAATAAACCTGTCTGGGGAGCAAGGAAAATTTCTAAGCTAAAATAAGAATGTCTTAAATGCCAACCCAGGGAATAATGGGGCATCAGATATCAGACTATCAGATATCAGAATAATGGGGCATCAGATATCAACAGGAAGGGGAATTCTGCTAATCTGTTTCCATTGAAGATCCGTGAATTTAAATAAAGGAATATGTTTACTTTAATATTTTTCCCTTTTCAATGAGATGTCAAAGTAGGGCAGGCTCTTCATATCAGACAAGAAATGTGCTGAAGTGAAGATTTTTCTCCCCTGTTGTCACCAACAAGTATGTAGTCTGAAATAAATATTCTTTTTAAAAAAGAAATTTGACCGATAGCTCCTGTTCGCCTTTCAAATGATCACTTCATTTCTGTTTCCTATACTTCAGCATTTTCTTTCAGAGAACTACTTTTCTGGTCAGAAAGATAAATCTAAAGTGGAAGAAATAAAATAGTAAAAGAATGATAGGGGAAGTTCTTCTGTACGTATCATTTCAAATGCCAGAATTACAGGTTATGTGCTAACCTATGACATGCTATTTTGTTCTTACCTTTTTAGTTAAGTCTGGCATTTTAAGAAAATGAAAGTGCGTAAGGCAAAGGTATTGCTTCTTTGGGAGCTTCTTCCTGTCTAAGGACTTGAACTCCCAAACAGAAGGAGCCCTAGCAGCTACTGCCTTTTTGAAAAAACATCTTGACATTGTTCTTGGGCTGTATTTTTAATCCTTCACATTACTTTCACAAATAATTTCCTAGGCATTTATAATGTCATGCCATGAGAAGACTTGTTGAGACCTTAGAGGGTCTCCCTCTCTGCTTATTTTCCTGTTAAAGAGCCACACTCAAACAGCTGGAGGAGCCACGTGGAGACCCACACCAGCACAGGGATTCTTCTACTACCATTGGATCTACAAGACTTTGCACTCACTGGCCTGTGATCTTCCAGCATTTTGCATCATTGCATGTGACTATGTGAGTCTGAAGAAGGATTTTTGGACTACTATTGAACTTCTAGGCTAATATCAGACTTATGGACTTGATCTGGACTGTGCTGGGATGTTTTCTTAACATACAATTGCTCTTTGATATAGCACTCTCATACATTTATGAGTATTTCTGGATTTGTTTCTCTAGTCAACCTGGCCTAAACCAATATGCACTAAATAGAAAATATCTTGTCTTTCATTATCTGAGTCTTTTGTTCACAACTACAGGAAGAGGCAGGAGAGGTGGAAGTCATGTATACATGCTTGTGAGTTTTTGTGTTCCTTTTAGTGGTAAAGTAGGGAAGAAGATTCAAGAAGGATGTAGGAAGAAAGGGAATGAGGAAAATTATAAACCATATTGGGCTGCATGTATTTTAATGCCACCCAAAATTATCAAAATATCTATATCCTGGAGAGACCAATGGTACATTTCAATCATCTTGATTGTTGTGTATACTGAATTTATATAAGAATAAAAAAATGATTGACATTGTGTTAGTCTGGGTAGACTAGAGAAACAAATCCAGGGAGACTCATATGTGAATAATAAAGAGCTTTATATAAAACAGCAATTTTACATTAAGAAAGCATTCCATCCCAGTCCAGTCCAAGCCTTTAAGTTTGATATTAGCCCATATGTCCAGTACCAGTCTACAAATTCCTCCTCAGACTCTTGCAACACATACAATGATGTCGAATGCAGGACGATCACAGGCAAGTGGGTTGTAAGTCTTGCGGATCCAGTGGCGAGGGAGGCATCTCAGCATTGGTAGTGGTCTCCACGTGGTTCCTTCAGCTCAGGCTCTGACTGCCATCACCTGTCTCCATGTGGCTTGTCAACAAGAATGTCTCTCTGGTAGTGAGCCTGTGTCCTACCTCCAGGGAGCTATTTATTTCCTTAGCGCCTCCAAATGAGGTCATCAAGCTATGACCTGATTGACAGGCTAGACTCCACCCCTTTACTCTTAATCCTATCAAATTGACAACAGATTATGTAACTACCACAGAAATTCTTAAGGAAATTTTAAATAGGAGACTGTATTCATGAAATGATTCTGTTTCTTTGATTCTAAGACAAACTAGGAGCCCAAAAGTTTTCAGATTATAAAGAAAAGGTCATGAAGACAAATTAGTTTAGTGACGAGAAGGAAGATACAGAAAATGGTAGACAAATTGACATTGTTGCTTGATGCTGAGAAATTTTTGAAATTGGTGATTTTGGAGGAAATGTCTTCTCTATATTTCTTCCACAATCCTGCATTTATTTCATAATTTTAAATTTCTAAGTTTTTAAATGTATTTTATATATTGCAGTTTTATTTGCATTTCCTCATAGGAACAAAGTGCTTTGTCAATATAAAAGGTAAACTAATTGGTTATTCATGTTTACTATAAGAAGTGCTAGAATCATATATATATATTTACATACGTATTCACATATGCATAAAACCTCAAACCTCTGAGTTGCAAGCACACTATTGTTACTTGTTAACTAGATGGTTGACTGAAAGCTATGCCATATTTTTAAGGAAATACTTGTACAATGAATATGATTATAAGGAAATAACTTCAAGAAATTACATAAGAAGGTATGATCAATTTAATCTATACAGCAATTTCTTGTTATTTGAATAGATAGTGTTAGTAATACAGTGCTTAAATGGGATATACACTCTATTGAGTATATACTGGTGTGACAGGCCAGAAATAATCACGATAAAAAATAAACTCAGGTATTTCCCAGCCTACTATGCACTTGTGTGATGAAGAGCCACACTTATGATCATATGCTTATTTTCTCTTGGTGCATTTTTGGGAAACTTTTCATTGTCAATTGGAGAAAGATTTTCAGAGTAGATCAATTTTCCATTCAGCAATTCATATGCTTTATATTCTATCTCCTTGAATGCAATGGCACAATGTAACATTCCTTACCCATTTCCTTGAATAAAAATAGATATATCCTATCTCAGACAGCATTTCAAGATAGATCTTGAAATGCCCTATTTTACAATGAATACGAAGCATTCCTCTCGATTGTGTCATTCCTGGCATACGTAGTAAACCATGTGATTTTCTGATTCAAAATAACAAATAGTCCATTTCAGCTAAACAAAGCCTAGGATATCGATCTATATGCATTTGACAACTTCCAATTTTCCTTGATTCTTACTTTAGACAATTCAAATTCTGCTTACTCATATCTTTTCACCTGTTCTCATTTTAGTTGTGCATCACCCGCAATTGAAGATCCTCAAGGCGTTCCTCTGGAAGGCGTTATTCCCACAGCCTTTATTCCATTCATGGCCCCATAGTGGCCTCTACTTCGAGAAAGCAGCCCCTTTTCAGTCAAATTTTGAGTGACCCCCGACCTGAAAGACCCATCCTCTGGCACTATATTTGACAACGTCATTCCCCTTCATTAGACCTTCAATATCTGACAATGTTTCCATGATGTTTATAAGATTTTCAGTTGCTACTTTTTCCAAAGTGAGCAGCTGATTCTTTGTCATATTCTGTTCTTAGCCTGGAAGATGTCTTGAAATCTTCTCATTTTGGCTAACCCTGCTATCATTTGAAATGTAAGTGAAATAGCTTACAGCATCCCTGCGACACACAAGCCATCGCAGTACTACAAACGGACACACGATGATTCAAATGTATGCACCAATTATAAAACCAGTGATAGAGAAATCAAAGAATTTAAGCCGTCAGTCTTTGGAAATGGATCAAACATATGGCTCTGTCAAAGGGACAAGGTTTTTGTATGGGAGGGGCAGTGCAGAAGTGGGGAGAGGGAATGAATAAGACTGGGGGGAATATAGGTGCATGTCTGCTGAGTGGAGGGGAAGGAGGGCTACCTTCCAGTTAGGGGTAGGAGAGACTGAGGATGCTGTTGGGAAATGAGGTTGGGAGGGTCTTTAATGGCACGCAGCAGGTGGGCAGAACTGACCTATGGCATCTGGAGGTATCCCTGGAACCCAGCTTGGGTCCCATAGAATACTGGGAAACTGAATTCTGCATCTTTGGGGCACATGGAATGGTCCAGAAAGTGTATCAATGAGACCCCATATGGGAACCCCACTAGGCTCTACTTCAGATGCACTTGTAGCCTGAGGACTTAAGCCAGAAAACACATGGTGCCTGAGAGTGGTGTACTGTTGGTTGTACCAAGAGTGGTGTCCTGTTGGTTGGAGGACAAACAAGATCGTGTGACATCAATGTCCTTTATACCATATTAAGATGCATACTATTCTGGCAATCCTGTGACGGCCATTCTAATATACAGTATTTTGATTATGCTTGTGTATATTAGAGTGTATCTCAGAAGTGCACCACCATTGGCGGGGTCATCCTCTTAAAGCTGTGTAATTTGTTTCTCTGTTTTCTGGTAAATAAAACCTAGGGACCTTGAGCCTATACAGAAAGAAAACATAACAAGGGGTTGGGGGGAGGGGTGATACAGAGGGTGGGGAATATCAAAGAAATGACATCAAGAAGCCCAGGAAAGAAAAGTATGTTTGGAGACTGATTATGGAAGCATTTGGACAATCATGTTTGGTATAATTGAATTATGGAATGATATGACATGTATTAACTCTAAAATACAGCAAATTAATAAAGATAAAAAATAATGAGAAAAAAAAAGCATAGGAATGAGTTCTGGGCTTGCCCTAAATCCTAGCTGCAACTTAAGAACAATTGGTTCTTACATTATGACCCTGCTCAATACTCACCTTCATGAAATGAACACTGAAGATAAGGGTGCTACAGCAAAGTGTGGTAAAAAAGTATCATATATACTCATGTATAAGTCTAGTTTTTCAGCACATTTGGTATGCTTAAAAAGCCCCCCTCAGCTTATACTCAAGTGAGGGTCGCACTTACCTGTTCTCTGGTTCCTCCACTCATCTGCGACTGCCTGCAGCTCTGTGGTGGTCCATGACTGCTAATATCACCGCCCTTCTTTTCTCCTGCACGCTGGCAGCCTCTGTGTTGTCCATGCCGTACTAGACAAAACCCTGCCCGCTTCTGTGTGCTGGTACCTGGGGCGCACCGTATCCTTGTCAGATGAATGTTGGATGTGGCTGCTCTTCTTCTCCCGCTCTTTTCCAGGGCTATGACCAATGATGTAGCCTTTACAGTCTTACCTGTGCTTGGTCATGCCCCCTGATCCACCCAAGCATTACTGAATACAAGTACAGGTAGGTCTCTGGTCTGGATATACAGTACGTTTATTTACAGTACTTAGTATGCTATATATTATTTTTTATTTTCTTATTAACCCCTATCTGGACCCAGTGTTTACTATGTTTGCATAGAGGAGCCTGTGGTAGGGCTCATAATATACACACAGCATTGTGTACGCACTGTGTTACTGTCTGTGTTGTGTTAGCATTTCCCATACAGATGTGGTAATGCTGCATATGCAGTAATGCAGCATATGCACACAGTGCATACACAAAGCAGCATGTATATTATGAGCCCTAACACAGGTGGCTCAATGCAACCAATCATGTCATCACATTCTAGAATATCATCAGCCTGTGTTAGGCCTCAAACTATACAAGCTGCATTGTGTACATGCAGTGAGGCAGTGTATGTAGTAATGCAGCACATGCATTAACAGCGTATATAGTTATTGCTGATACATATTGTTTGTGTTGACCCTTTTTTCCACTTACACAGCTAGTTTACTGCTTTTCTTTGAAATAAATACGCAAAAAACATTTAATCTACTTATGCCTCAATTGATGTAATTTTATTTGAAATTTACCAGTAGCTGCTGCATTTCCCACCCTAGGCTTATACTCAAGTCAATGTTTTCCCAGTTTTTTGTCGCAAAATTAGGTGCCTCGGCTTATATTCAGGTCGGCTGATATGTGAGTATATATGGTAGATGGTGCCTGGCTATCAAGACTATCAATTGAAATGGTACCTGGGTCAAACAGGTTTGTATTCAAACAAGTAGTCATGAACCCTTCATAATTCATAAATTATTGTAGTTTTGTCATAAGTTACACTGTCC
>NW_022103911.1:8790175-8807811 GCF_000313985.2 Echinops telfairi
CTTTTTTGTTGCCATCGCTGTATTCTCACTGATTGCCTATCTTGCTATGGCTTGGTTTTTGATGCATATTATTATCTCTACAGATCTATCTATATAAAAGACTGGATGAATAGTCTGGAGGAGAAAACAATGGGACCAACGGTTCCGGGGGGACATGGGAGAGGGGGAGGCAGTGGTAAGGAGGTGGTGCTGACCAACTCAGGGACAGGGGAGCAACAAGTGATCCAAAAACAGTGGCAAGGAGGGTGCAAGAGGCCTGGTAGGGATTCAGCAAGGGCAATGTAACTGAGAGAAATCACTGAAACCCAAATGAAGGCTGAGCATGATAGTGGGACAAGAGGAAAGTAAAAGGAAATAGAAGAAGGAGCTATGGGACAAAGGGTATGTTTAGAGGTTTTAGGACTGGAATGTATACATGTAAATATATTTATATAAAAATGTGGGGAAACAGATCCACGTGCGTATATCTATAGGTTTAGTATTAAGGCCAGTGTGATTCTTACAGGCACAGATGTTGAGACTTCTTGCATGCTTTGGACATGTTGCCAGCATGCTTTGTAGAAAAGCAGTGTGAAAAGGGAAGACCCTCAACGAGATGGATTACCACAGTGCCTACAGCCAGGGGTACAAGCACAACTAAAGGAACGTGTTCAGTTCTGTTGTTCACTCTGGAGCTACTGGTCAGAAAAGACCGGATGGCCCCTAACAACAACATCTCCCTCCTTCCTTGCGCTTTCTGTTTCTATTAATCTCTCCTAACCCTTCCTACCTTTGCCATTTTATAAATGGTGCCCTTTTTATCTCAAACGGTTGCTTAAGATATGAGGGGGTATTTGTATTTAATGAATGCTACTATAATTTAGTATCAAACATTTGGCTACACTCAGACTGATAAAAACATACTGTCCCTTTTTGCTGACTTCCCTCTTAGATGCTTGGTTATGTTAAGGTATTTTCATAACTTTGTCCCTTGTATGCTTCATTACATTCATAACCATATTTGCAGTAAAGGTAAATACACTCGTAAAAAATATTCTCTCCAAAACCTATATCTGTTTTGGGGAATACTCCTTCTCTCCCTTCCATACCTGTGCAGCCTGAATGTTTATTCAGCATTAACTTCCGGGGGAGGCAATACTCAATAAGAGAGAGGGCATCAAAAAGTTGTAGAAGTGGGGAAAGAAGCTGAGAGGAGTGCAAGAGTTAAATGAAACAAAGGTAAATATTGTCCTATACACAATCTTGCAATAACTATGATCTGTGTACCTTTTATTGATAGTGGTTTGTATTACATGAAATGTCATAGATGTAATTCAGTGATGGTTTTATTCTAAAATGCTCACTCGAATATGTCCAAACGTCAGATTTATAAAGATACGGAGAATAAGGGACAATGCGACTGAAAACTAAAATAAACAAATAAAGAGGTATTTTACTTATCTAAGAACTAGCGCAGGGTGTCTTTGGAACTGAACTTTGTTGTAAATCAAGAACTACATGACGCATTTAGACAGAAACCAAAAAATAATAACACAAAGGTGGAAAAACATTTCACATGTGCTAATCTTTCTGGAAGGTTTATTTTCTTTCAACTAGCTATAAATGCTGTGTTACCAGTGTTCTAAAATAACTTATTTTGCCACATTTTGCAAAGTTTCAGAAATATTTCATTTGAATATATCTCCAATTTGCTTGAAATCATCACTACAAAAATGTAATAGGGCACTTTAAAATAGAGAAATGCAAAATGTGAAAAATTTACTTTAAATTGATCATGAAGTTATTGAAAATGTTTTAATTTTCAAAAATTAATAAATTTACAGAAGGCACTTCGAATTGGGTTTACGCTCTTGCCACCTGGTACAAACATGTTCACAATGTGTTCAAGATGTACCAAGACAGCTGTCTCTTTGCTGAGTACTTTGCTTTTTCTTAAGCAAACCTATTCTAATTTAAAAGCATTTTAAGCATATAATTAGAAAAGTCATTTACATAGCCATTAAACTGTGGTGTTAGTCATTTTTGTCCCCTGAAAAATCAATAAGTTTGTATTTTAAAATAATCACCAATAAAACCGACTGCTCTTGAGTCATTTCTGTCTCACAGTGACTTTATATAAAGTCACCAACACTAAATATCTATCGGACAGACTTTTATAAATATATTATCATTTGTTAATATGTTATATTTTAAAAGCAAAAGCACACTGTAATGACAATACATTTGTGGTCCTTTAAACATTCCTTCCACTTTATGTTTATACCTCTGAGGTTAGTGAATTTAAACAATTCTTTAGAAAAATATAACTTACAGTACTTTAACTGACTAAAATTAGAGAACGATACTATAATGAGCAAAAGACTGGGCATTGGTGTCAGAAAATTCTAAAATTGTGTTAAAATTAATTTCAGAGAGTCAGAGTCGAAAACATTTGCCTAACTGTGATGGGACTGAAATTTCAAAACATCCCTGGTAAACTAAATGGAGCCACCCTAACGGAATTTTATCAGCTGTCGTCCGTCCCAGGCTTGAAGTTCGCAGCTTTCTCTCCTAAAACATATGGCTAAGTGGCTAAATGACAAGAAGTGGATTTCTTTTAGAAAAGGTGTTGTAATCACAGCAGCAGACAGTACCTGTTTGAAAGAACATGAGGAACAGAACAGAAAAGAATATATATATATATTATTAGGTTTGCAGAAAAATTATCTAAAGACACTACGTCTTGCATTACTTTCTCTCTCTTCTACATGTGACACACACATACACACACAAGTGTGCATGTTGTTTATATTGATATCTATTTTTTGTATTTGTCACCTAGATGCATTTTTCCATTGCTCTTTAAAAACATGTTTCTATTTGTTTGTTCAGTGGTGGACTAAGCTAAAGCCTCAAACCAAACTCACTGCTATCAAGTCAATGCGGACTCATAGGCCCTACAGGACAGGGCAGCACTGCCCCTGTGAGTTTCGGAGACGATAACTCTACATGAGTAGAAAGCCCAGTCTTTTACCTGCTGAGCAACTGATGGCTTTGTACTGATGACCTTGCAGTTAGCAGCCTGAAAGGTAGGCAGTGTGCCATCAGGGGTCCTAGCTGAGACAGGCCTCATTTTCATTGGCAAAGCGACCAATAACTGATGCTATGAATCATTTCCAGTTCTAATCATTGGCATCGTGTTCTCATTATTCACTCTAGTGTTTATTACAGAGAATTGGTAAATGGAATGATAAGTGTCTCAACAAAAAAATACTAATTATTAGGATTTTTCCAATTTCATCTCTAGTTTTCTTCCGGGCAGTTTTAAGTACAGAAAGACTTCTTTTAGGAAAATATAGAACTTTTTATTCTTATCTTTCACTTCTGATAAGACCTGTATGGATACATTGCACTCCAACGTACTGCTAAAATAGTAGCGATTTTATTTCATGCTTCACATATCTGACTTTCTTTTACAGGTGAGGTTTTTCTCTAGAATGGTTCAACTCCTCTTTGGAGTCACACAGGGCAAAACTCCAGATGCATGCTCTCCTGTGTGCCTGCGCCTCCATTAGAGACTGTCATGCTGAGCCATAATTTCGACTAACATTGTTGGCTTGATGACATGCAGGTTTACTCTTTCATCTTAACGGACCTGGAGGAGGGGGGAAGAGAAGCAATTTTTGGTTTGATGAGGTGCCTAGCTGACACTTAGACCTGGGTTTCTAAAATGTCCTGAAGCTAAATTCAGAAGAAATGCAGTTGATTTTTGGTAGGTCCCTGCTGCCTTTTGAATGGCACTTTATCCGCTGCTATTGGTTTTGATAGGGCTATTATATAACCCGTTATTATTAAGTTCTATAACCTTGGGCTGTCTGTGATTGTGAACTTTCTTTTGATAACTGGTTCAAAGGTGGGGTTTTTTCTTTTACTATTTTGATTCTCAGGACAATTCAGGATGATGCTTTCCACAAGGTTCTCTTTTATCAATTTACACTAATGGTTTGAAGTGCAATTAAAATGCACATGGACATGGAGAAGTGTCCAGTTCAGGCCATTTATTAATGGATAGACTGGCATAGGGTGGCAGGAGAAAATAAGAAGATGAATGTCACTTGTCCTAGTAACATTTTCTTCACTTTCTTGTCCTATCATATAGATTAATGTGTTGTTTTGGGAAGGAACTGAAATTGGACAATACTCTGAAAACCTGGGCTGCAGACAGAGGACTTTCTTGGAACCCATATGTCTTCATCAAAATAATGCTGGCTTTTGAGATGGGCCGCAAAGTGATATTGTCTGCTCTGTGAGTGACTCTCAGGTTACAAGAGAACGGTAATATCTATAAGATTGCACCAATACAAATTGACCTTTGCTAGCAATTAAGTTGCTCTAGAATCACAACTATCTTCTCTGTAATGGTAACCAGTGACTCACAATGTTGTTCAGGAAATGTAGTTGAAAAATAATCCATTTACCTACAAATCAAAGCTGGTGGTCTTCATCACCGTGATGCAGAAAATGCCTACACTTCCTCTTGCTTTGTTAGAGAAAAGTTTGCAATAGATGGAATATGACATTTATCTTAATATACATGTGTGGTAGTTACATAAATTTCATGTCAACTTGAAAATATATAAAAGTGTAGGGGTGGTATTCAACCTGTCTATCAAAGCCTGATGGTACCTCCTTGTGGGCATGGCTTTCTCATAAGGAAGGCCCTGGGAACCTCCACGTTCTCTCTGCCTTCAGCTTCCTGCTGGCTGATCCTGACTGCTATCAAGAGTCCCGTGATATAGCACTGCCATTGAATCCACATGGCATTGCTCCCACAAACCTGGGATTTTCCTGCATTCTGCATCATTGCTTGTGACTGCATAAGTCTGAGGAGGGACTTATGGTCTAGGTTCAGACTTATGGACTTGAGTTAGACTGGGCTGGGATGTTTTCTTGATGTATAATTACTTCTTGATATAACGGTCTTTCTTACACATTGATGAGTGTCACTGGATTTGTTTCTCTAGTCAACTCGACCTAACAATGTGAAACTGGTGCTGACAAGGTTTGTTACAACTATGGATGAGCTAGCACACTTGGACATGTGTGGAATAATGGCAAGATATTCTGAATAAAATGGAGAGATTTTACTGGCAATGTCAACAAATGCAAGGACAAAGCAGGGAAAAGCTGGCCTGGCTGTAAGGTCTGTGTTTGAAAGTAACATAAATGATTTTTACTAACATTCCCTTTGCTAAAACAAGTCACTTGGTCATATATGTGAGTTCAAAAGGTTCATGGAAAAATATTGGAATTTTTCTCTAAACTTTTAAAAATCTTTTCATATACTTAAGAGATCTGGGATTATGATCCTACAATGGGTTTTTTTTTAAAAAAGAGGTTTGGACATTTGAGGATACTTTGAAGACAACTATATTTCAGAGTAAGGGATGAAAAGTTCAAAGTATTTACCAAGATATCCACTGAAAAGTATGATATGTACAAAAGGCTACATAAACTGGTTTCAAGAAAAATAGATGGAGGATTAGATATGGAGGACAAGGGTATTGTAATTTTTATAACTAGAGATTCAGTTTTATAAAACTAGAACATAGTCATGCACTATTTGTGAAATAATATTTTATAATTTTAGAGAGATAAACCCAAGTATATGGAGGCAGTTTGAAATACAAATGGCTGGCTGCCAATATGCACATTTATTGTCAGTATTGACTAAATGGTAGTGAATTTTATCTTAATTCTTATAGTTATCAATATCATCATATTCTTTAAGCACACAATGAATAGTTGATAAATAAGGTAATGAATAGTATCTACCCTGTTTCTCCCAAAATAAGACAGTGTCATATTAAATTTTGCTCCCAAAGATGCACTAGGTCTTATTTTCAGGAGATGTCTTATTTTTCCATGAAGACTACAGTACACATTTATTGTTTATTATTTTATTAAAAGAGACCTTGCACTTCCTGTCTACTCCAGCTGCGCTGCGGCCAACAGTGAGCTGTGCGGCAGCTCCCGCCACTACAGTCCAGAGTTATGGTAGCTTGGGGGTGGGTGGCTGATTTTCAGGGGGATGTCTTATATTTCAGAGAGGCAAAACTGTAGGTCTTATTTTCAGGGGAAGTCTTACTTAGGGGGAAACAGAGTAAGTGATTACAAGTGACCTCTGGTGAGATAGTCGTTTGCTTGTTGGGCTCCGAACTTCAAGGTCAGAAGTTCAAACCCATCAGTTTCTCTGTGGGTGAAAGATGAGGTTTCCTACTCTCATAAAGAGTTACAGTGTTGGAAAACCATAGGGGCAGAACAAGCCTACCTCATAGGGTATCTTGGAGTTGACATGTACTGGATAGCAGTGAGTTTGGATTTCTAGAAGTGATTATAGTAATAATGATAAAACAAATTTTAAATATAGTTAAAATTTGTAAGGCTTTGTTTAGAAGAAAGTCTCTAAAGAATTTAATTAAGATATACTGATAGTGTAACTAGAATGCTGGAAAGATATTCATGTGTTTTATTGACTATGATAAGGCATTCTACTCTATGGATCATAACTAACTATGAATCACCTTGAGAAGAATGGGAATTCCAGAACACTGCATTGTGCTTATGCAGGACCTGTATATAGATCAAGGCACAGTTGCATTATAGCAAATGATCTGAGAAGCTGCATTATATGGAGAGGGGAAGAAGCAATTTTTGGTTCATGAGGTATCTAGCTGACGCTGAGATGTGGGTTTCTAAATGTCCTGAAGTATGGATTATGATCTAATGTAGGATCAAACTCCTCAAGCCTGGGCCAGGAGGTAGCATCACAATAAATGGAGAAAAGATTTAATTTGTCAAGGATTTTGTCTTGCTTGAATCTACAATCAATGTTTATGAAAGCAGCAGGCAAGAGATCAAAGGAAGGACCACATTGGGTTAATCTGTTGCACAAGATCACTTTAAACTGTTGAAAAGCCAGGGGATTATTATGGAGGATTAATATGTGCCTGACCCAAGCCATGGTATTTTTCCATTGGCTCATATGCATGTGAACGTTGGATGTTGATTAAGGGAAACTGAAGAAAAAGCAATGCATTTGAATTCTGTTGCTGGCAAAGAATATTAGAAAAATCATGGACTACCAAGAGAACAAACACATCTGGTGTGGAAGAAGTACCGCTGGGATTTTTCTTAGAGGCAAGGATGGCGCTATTTCATCTCACACACTTCGGACATGTGAACAGGAGAGACCAGTCTCTGGACCAGGACATCATGTTTAGTAATTGGAGGGGCCGAGAGAAAGAGGACCCTTTAGAAATACGGATTGACACGGGAGCTGTAATAATGGGATGAAACATGAGAATGATTGTGAGGATGGCAAAGAACCAGGCAGCGTTTCCTTCTTCAGTACACAGAGTCAATCCAAATAGGAACCAATTGGAAGACTTAAAAAATTAGTTTTTTTTAAATTACATATACAGATCACAGTTTGATTGTGTTACTGTTATTGAATAACTTATTTTGGTCTACAAAGAATAATATAGATATGTTTCACTAACATAAAATATCTCAATATAGACTCTTAATAAAATATTATATATTAAATTGATAAATAGAAATAGAAATGGCTTTGTGAAATAAGACAACTTAACCAATTACTCTCACAAAACGGGGCTTCAAGAAACCTAAGAATAATAGAACACTAGTAAAAAATAGAAGCAAAGTAGGAGAACTTTTACTCCCTGTTCTTAAAATGTATTATATTACTACAGTAATCAAAGCAACCAGGAATTTGTACAAGGATTAGAAAAGGGACCTACTAAAATAGACATAACACATGAATAAATAATTTACCAAAGACAAAACACAGAGGGCTGACAATCAAATGAAGAAATGTTCATAATCATTAGCAATAAGAGAAATGCAAATTGAAACAAAAATGAAATTTCGTCTCACACTGACACTTTTGGCAAAATTAAATAAAAGAGAAAATAAATTATGGAGAAGCTGTGGAGAGATTAGAATGCTTTTTACATTGCTGCTGAGAGTGTAGAATTGTACAACACTATGGAAATCAGGATGGTACTTCTTTAAACAAATGCAAATACGAGTATCTTATACTCAATTAGTCTTTAAAATACAACATGAACTGACATATGTACTTGTGTTTATTGCTGCTAGTTCCACAATAGCTAAAATATGGAAACAAACACCCCAACTCTAGAGGAATGAATAAACAAGCTCTGGTACAGTCATACTATGCCATCTTATGCAGCCATGAAAACACTGACGACTCCTAAACACAGCATCATTTGGACAAAGGTAGAGAAAGGTATGCTTAGAAAACTCAATTAATATTACGAAGATAAATAGCTATGCCAACATTGTCATTAGGAGCAGCAAAGGAGAGGAAATATGATTTATACATCAATAGATAAGACTGATGACTATGAGGAGGCCAGGGTAAGGGGTGGGCATAGGAAGGAATGAGGAAGGGGAAGAAAAGAGAAGGCCTTTCTAACTTATAATTGCTGATTTCATCCTTGAGATAGACTGTCTAATGCATATAGATGTATATAATGTTTTAAAAACACAATCCCTCCAGATTCCTTATCCCTCAAAACTAAATAGGGGCTTGAGTGGCTTAAAAAAAAAAGGAAGAAGAAATGTAAAATTGAAATGTCTCAAAAAAAAATAAGTACACAAAAATAAAAGGGGACTTCAAGAAGTTGTTGGAAAAATGAAATTAAAAGATAATATTTTTACCTCACATAGATTTCATTAACAAAAGAAACAACAACCATATCAATAAGGAAAAATTAGTGAAATCACAATAAACATTATTTTACCATAATAGTTGTGTACATTGTCACTAAAAACAAAACAACTCACTGCCATTAAGTGGATGCTGATGCAGAGCAACCCGATGCGACAGAACTGCCTTTGTCATGTTCCTGAGACTGTAGCTCTTCCAGAGGGTAGAAAGCCCCCTCTTTTCTCCTGCAAGTTCCTATTAAGGAAAATATTGAATGTACACAACTGTGCATATTTTCCATTAAAATGTCAACATCTGTATATATGCATTTCACTGCTCTTTGTCATGAGTCTTCCTCCAATCTCAACACATTCATCTTCATTCAGCCCAGCTTCTCAGATTACTTTCTCAGTAGACAGTTTGAATAACTTTCATGAAAGGATACAGCCCTGAAATACATTTTTCCTGATTTTAAACCAAACAGGGCTCTGTTCAAACAATAACCTTTTCATTGGTGTGTAGATTCTGCATGAACAAAAAGAAGGATTCAGGAATTCACCTTTTATGTGGAGATGATACAGCTTTACTTGCTGAACATGATGAAAGTCCAAGACTATAGTACAATAGAAATCTCAGAACTTGACAAATAATTGACATGCTAAATGGAAAAAGATATATTGGAATTAAGTGTTTTGTTTTACTTGGGGCCACTATTAACTCTAATGAAAACAATGTATTGTCATTGCTTTGTGCCAACTGAGTTCTTAGCCAACTGTGCTATGTACAAGAGAAACAGACACGTCTCCCTCCTGAGCCATCCTCATAGTCGTTGTTTGCGCCGACTGTTGCAGCCATTGTGTCAACTCATCTCATCAAGGGTCTTTCTTTGCTGTTGATCTTCTGTTTGACCAAACGCGATGTCCTTTTCAAGGAAATGGTTGCTCCCAGTAACATGCCAAAGTATGTGAGATGAAGTCTTTCCATCCTCTTCTCTAAGTACATCCTGCATGCACTTCTTCCAAGACAGAAGTTCACAATTCATATGCAAACCGTTATGTTAGGCTGGATTGGCTAGAGAAACAAATCCAGTGACACTCATACATGAAGAAGAAAGATCTTTATATCAAGAAATAATTATACATCAAGAAAGCACATGAGCCCAGTCCAACTTAAGTCCATAAAGCCCCGTACTCTTCAGACTGACACAGCTACATGCAGTGGTGCAGAATGCAGGCTTGTGGGTGCAGTCTGGTGGATCCAAAGTCATTGGGCCCAGGGCAGGGTTCTAGAAGTGCGTAGGGTCAGTAACAGAGAAAGAGAAGGGGGGAGGCCACTTCCCCAAGGAGACAACATCAGGCTGTGACCTGTCAGACCCATTTGACTCCAGCTATAGTCAGGAATGTCTACCTGATATAAATCATGTAACTACCAGAAGCATCATAATTCAAATGCATGTACTCTTCATTTTTCAATGTGCAACTTTCACATATGTATGAAGCAATCGAAAATGGCTTGGACTAGGCACATCTTAGACCTCAAAATAGCATCCTTGCTTTTCAACATTTAAAAAATGTCCCTTGTTCTTTTCTAGACATTTACCTTCCATTGAGCCCTTGGGAATATATGTAAGAATATGTCGGATACAATTATGTATGGTTTGTTTAACAAGAGTTGGAAGATCCCCCAATAAAATGATTTTTTTTAAAAGTCATGTCTTTGTTTAAAAGACTAAAACACCAAATAGTTAATAAAAAACACAGCTTTTTGCCTAAAAAAAAAACCCCAAACAAACAAATAACAAATGTTTTGTGCAGCCAATTGCTCATTGCATTGCAATACTTGATCTCTTGACCGTTGGTTCCGTGAGCATTGAATGTGGATCAAAGAAAGACAAAATTTTTGACAACTTCAATTTTTTCTCCATTACTTATGATGTTACCTACTGGTTCAATTATGAAGATTTATTTATTTTTTACATCTGCCTCACTTTTAGCAAACAAGATTTTGTCATCTGTATATTGAGGTTGTTAAAAGTCTTCCTCCCATCCTGTTGCCTTGAAATCTTTTAAATATTTCCTTGCTTCTTTTGGTCAGCATAGGCATTGAATAAGCATGAGAAAGGCTATAATCCTGAAAGACTCCTTTCACGGTAATAAACCATGCAGGATTCCCTTGGCTTGATTAAATGACTTCTTCATCACCTGTCTACAGTTTCCACATGAGCATAGTTAAGTGTTCTGGGCTACACATTCTTCCCAATGCTATGCTTACTTGATTATGATCCACACGGTCAACTAATTTTGCAAAATAAATAAAAAATAAGTAAACATTTCTCTAAAACCAAGAGTGAAGAAATAACACATATTACAATGGGAAATCTTCTGCAAAAGACCTCTTCAAAATGTTAAAAAATAAAGATGTCTCTTTTAGGACCGAGGTGTGCCTTACCCAAACTTTAATATTTCCAATCACCACCTATGTATGTAAACATTGGACAATAAATAAGGAAGGCCAAAGAAGAATTTATTCCTTTGAATTTGGATGTTGGTGAAGAATATCAAATATGCCAGAAGAATAAACAGACCTATCCTGACAGAAGTACTGTCAGAATGTTCCTTCAATTGAAGATGGTTAGACTTCAGGTCACATACTTAGAACGTGTCACCAGGAGAGACCAGTCTTTGAGAAAAGGGGAAGATCCTCAAGAATGTGGATGGACCCACTGCTCAAAACCATACATTACTGTGAGTATGAAACAACCAGAGTGTTTCATTCTGTCACACATGGGACTGTCATGAGTAGGAATAGATGCATGGCACCTAACAATAGAAGTTTCCAAAATCCTACATGTGTATCCGTTTCTATATTTCCAAATGAAAAGTTATTGCATGTGTTAAATCTCATATTGAATTGTCTCTGAAGTATAGCTTTACATTTGGTCAATTTTCTGGGTATGAGAGAGGATCTCCTTATTATTCATTTTCTCTTGATGTTCAGTGAAATTCATATTTTCATATATCTTTGTTGGCCAATGTCATTCTGTGAATTACCTAGTCTCATCTTTTGTTTACTTCCTGTCATGCTATCTTTTGTTTAATGATTTTTAGGGATCCTTTATATTTTCTACCCACTTTTTAATTATTTTGAGTTAACACATTAGCTGCTAAGTTTGGAGTTTGGAGTTTCAAGTTTCAAGTTTGGAGCTTCAAGTCCACGTACAGGAACTTTAAAAGAAAGATGTGATGAGCTACTTATAAATCAGTCATTGAAAACCAGATGGAACACAGTTATACCCTGACACGTGGATTCGGCGCGATTCAGATTCAAATATAAGCAGATACTTGTGCTGTTCTAACGACCGTGACTTTGATGTTCTTGTTAGGCACCGTCGAGTCCATTTCTCATCATGATTCTCTGGATAACGGAACGGAATACTGCCCGGTCTGGTCCTGCATCGTCTTCACAATTGTTTTATGTTTGAGCTCATTGACTAAAGAAGACAGAAGAATAAATGCAGGTAAATTGTAGTGTAGGAGAAGAATGTTGAAAATATCATGGATCATGAAAAGAGCAATCCTGTTTGTCTTGGAAGAAGTAAGGCCATTGTGTGCCTTAGAGGCAAGGATAGCATGACATCGTCTTTCATACTTTGAGCATGTTGTCAGGAGAGACAATTCCTTGGAAAAGGACATCATGTTTGGTAGAGAGACAATGAAAGAAAGGAAGGTCCTCCATGAGATGGAGTGACATCGTGACTAACAATTGCTTCGAGCACAGGAACAACTGCACGACTGCTCAGGACCTGGCAGTTTCATTCATTCTATTGTGCATTAGGTTTCCCTGGGTTGGAACTGACTCCACTCCACCCAGCAACCACAACAAAACACAGATTAAATAATGGTGAAAGGATAAAACCATGATACACATTTTTCCTGATTTTAAATCACTAAAGACTGCCTCTGCTTTTGACAAAATGTCTGATGACACTACTGTTGATATCACATTGTTGGGTCACAATGCTGAGCACAGATTTTCTTTCTTTTATTAATCATTTTATTGGGAGCTCTTACATATATTATAACAATCTATAATTCAATTAGATCAAGCATAATTTTAAAATTGTTACCACCATAAGTTTCAAAACATTTTCTCTCTTGTTGACCTCTTTGATATCAGCTCCCCTTTATCCCTCCCTCCCCCACCTCACCCCCCCAGGAACCCTTATTATTATATTATATATTATTATTATTGTGCCATACCTCACACCATCCAATGTATCCGTTAACTTGCAATTCTATTAGTGTATGGTGCAGTGGCATATAATTAACTCACCTGGGTCAAGACAGATGATTCATTTCTTTCTTGATAAAACATGTCTCTCAAACAAGTCCTCACCTCTTGGAGTGCCCCGCAGAACTTCCCAACGACAGCAGTTCTCTGTGCCCATCAAAATCTGTAGCTATCTCATGAATGATAATGGTCCGTTGGCATTATTTATGTCCATTGTCACAAGACAGAGTGAACAATTGGAAATCCCCTGGGGAATCTTCCAGTGGTTTTTCCCCCCAATATCTTGTGCTAAGTCAGTAATCTGATCTGAAATCCTTGAAGACAAATTTCAGCTCTGAAGCAATTTTACTGTCTGGTGTTAATACGGCAGAAGCCTCCATGCCCTCTTTTACCAGTGCTCCCTGTATGTGAGGCCTCAGCTTCTCTACAATTAGCTCGCTCACTCCCTAACACCCTTAAATAATGACCCTGTTACAACTAGGCCTACTGAATGCAGTTTATTATGATTCCAGACTCCACTAAAGAGCATTGATCTTACCCAGCCACGTTTGCCCTCCCAATTCATGGAGTTTAACGTGGTTTGAGTTGTAATCACACTCCAGATTGCCCCCCCCACCATCCCCCACCGCCCTTACTGGCAGTACCTCACCACGGACTAGCTTCACAGGTTTGCCTTTGACTTCAACAAAACCTGTGTTAATTTCTCTTGGAAAGCCCGACACTGTGCATCAACCCTTCTTTGCTTTGTAGTTGCCATTTGTAGATTGTCATATCACTTGTGTTTTAATAACTCTCCTGTGTGCACATCACCCGCAATATGATTACTTTGCTCTGATCACTCTTCTAACCCTACACCTTGAATGTGGAACATACTCAACGTTTGTATCTTTGACCTTAAGTTCTCTTCTGTGGACGGTGGACTGTTATGCCCTTAATCTTCCTCTGAGATTCAGTTTTTCTTTTTATGAGGACTGTTGATTGTGGATGTGTGAGTAAAGGTCGGATTGCAGTTATCATCTATGTAAAAAAATGCATCAACAAGGAAGTTGATAACATCATGTTCAATTATAGGAAGTAACACCATGAGGAATCACCTTATTATATCTCATCTCATTATCACAAGCTTTACTTTGGCACTGTGTTTTAACAATTTAGCAACATATATACTTCCAGTCTGCCTGGCCTTGATTATCCTCATAGTCATTGAAATACATGTAGAGAGGCAACAAGCAGCCAATGAGTCATAGGATGCAACATCATCTACTTATAAGTGCCCTGTGCAGAAAATGCAAAGAATTACTAAAACACCCATTAACTCCACACATATGTATCATGAGCATCTGGCATTAGAGTGGTACATTTGTAAGAATTAATGAACTAATATTGATACATTATTATTAAGTATTAAGTCAATAGTTTATATTGGGGTTCATTCTTTGAATTTTACACTACTATGTGTTTCAATGTCCTGGGTACACGATTATGGTATCATACAGAATAGCTATACTGCTCTAAACATGTCTTGTGCTACAACTATTCATCCATCATCCCTTCCCCGATCACTGATTTTTTACTACATTTTATAGATTTGCTTTTTTTGACAGTATCATATCATTGGAATTATATACTCAGTAACCCCTTTTAGAATGGCTTTTTTCACTTAAAAATATTCACTTTAAGGCTCTCAATGTCTTTTTATGACTTGATAGCTCATTTCTTTCAATAATTGAATAGTATACCACTTTCTTGATATACTACAGTTTGTTTAGCCATCACTGACATTTTAGTTGCTTTCAATTTTTAAGAATTTTATATAGGTATGCTATAAGCATTTGTGTGCAAGTTTTGGTGTGGACATAAGTTTTCAAATAAGCTGAGTAAATAGTCTGGGTCCCAATTGCTGAATCATGCAGAATATGTCCAAAGTGGCTGTATCATTTTGATTTCTGATAGCAAGGGATAAGAGTTCCTCTTGTTCCGCATCCTCTCATACTCATGTAGTTCTGTCAATTATTTAGAAGTAGCCATTCTAACTGTTCAGAATTTCGTTGTTTAGTAGTTAGCCATTCCAATGGATGGAGGAAACGGTAGTTTAGTAGCAGTATCTATGCTCGAGTTTTTTCCAACTCCCAGCAAACCTTTGTGACAAAGCAGAGCTTCACTTGTGGGTTTCTATGCCCAATGGGATGGCTTTATCCATTCCATAGTGTCAGGGTCACTCTGAGTTAGAATCAAATCGACTCTTGCCTTATTTTTAACCTTAAGGAACCCTGGTGAGATAGTAGGCTCTTAGATGGGCTGATAACTGCAAGGTCAACAGAAAACTACTAGCCACTCAGAAAGAGAAAGTTGACCCTTTTTGCTTCTGTGAAGATTTGTAGCCGCAGAAACTCATAGGGGCACTTTCACCCTCTTCTATAGATTGCTGTGTGTAGGAATGGACTCAATGGTAGTGAACTTGTGTGTGTATATATATGTGTGTGTATACATATATATGTATATAGGTGTATATACACTATATATTAAAAACTTGCTTTATGTATTTATTCACATATATGTGTACAGATAAATGTGTATATATGTACATATATGGAATATAATGCCAATGCTTAGGGATTGCTATGAATAATCACAAAGATAATATGCATGACATCAGTTAGCAGCATTTTTGTGACATGAGAGTCAAATTTCACTTAATAGGAACATTTCTCTTTTCTACCCTTTCACTGCCTAGAATTGCCAGGATTCTAGAGAAGTCCACCTATATTCTCAAAAGGAGCCAGACTTGAGAATACGTCCCTCCTTGCAGAAATCATTCTAAGGCAAAATGAATCCATTCAAGCCAGGTTTCTCTTTGATACAGCTAGTTTATACCTATTATGGAGCTTTCCTGTCGGCATTTGACGTTATGAAATAAAGATAAAGTTTGAGCTCTCCTTTTCCAACTCCTATCCCAGCAATATTTCCATCCCAGCCAACTCTTAGTTCCCTCCTGCCTTTGGTTGCCTTAGAGCTGCGTTTCTCAAAGTAGGTGGGAAAGTAGCATTGTCTCCTTGACGGGCACTGGAACAAGCAAGAGAGGCTACACAATCAGCTGCCTGCACTTTCATCATGGATTGCAGGTTAGAGTAAAAAGGTTTTTTATCTCTGTGGTGGTGCATTGCTGTTGTTGATGATGTTTTTATGTGTTGTTTTGCTGCTTTTCGCTTAAACAAGGGAGGTAGACCAAATACGTTCTGGAAATTATGCCTCAGAGCAGTATTTTTTCTCTCTTTTTCAGTATGATTTTATGGCACAAACTTTAATGAGCATTTACTTATACTTCAAAATTTTATTTACCATTATTTCTAGTAAACTTGACATTGGGATTATGACAATTTTATAATTAATCCTTATTGTTGGATTCACAGAATGTGTGAATTGAAATCAAATCGATGGCAACGAATTTTTGGTTGGACTCCTTTGTGATTCCCATAAATCATTTGATGGCTCCACATTTATTACGTGAATTCTAGAGACTCAACTTGTTCTGGGACTCAAGCAAGTTCACATATACACACACATACACAAGCACACATGCATCCTAATTAATTTGATATCATTTGTAAGATAAAAAACACAAATTTTAATTTTGGAAAGACCTGTGTTGTTAATTGAAAAAAGTATTAGAATTATATTTTAATCTCACTTGTTTAAGATCCCATCTCTCACAAACTCTATTTCTTTTGGTTTTGAGGAACATTTATTCACATCACAAAAGGAAAACCTAGGTTAGAAGAAAGACAATAAGGGACAGGCAAATATTTTACATTGTTGTTCTTTTACATTCAGAGATTACAATAGACCTATTGGCATCAAGTTGATGCCCCATAGAGTTTCCAAGGCTGTGATGTTTATGGGACTAGACTGCCAAATCTTTATCTCATACAATGTTTGGTAAGTTGGAATTGCTGACTTTTGGTTATTATGTGACCCCTTTTTCCATAGAACCACCACAGCTTTTAAGAAAGTAATATGATGATTATTAGTTTGGCCATCAAAATATGTTATTTATGCTTTTCATTTGTATGTCAAAGTGCATTGCTAAATTATAAACATCAAACGACTCTACTCTGCTTTCATACCTACACAATGTCAATAAGACTTCATGTCTGGCCTTGCCAATGGAAGGCACAGTTTCACTAATTGGTTGGATGAAACAGCAGCTACAAAACCTTATGCTAGCTTTTCATTTCACTAAGGGTGAGGAATAAGTGCACACATGCCAATGTGTTTTTCACATTGGGAAAATAGATAGGTCAAAGTCAGGCCGCAGTTAGAAATGTTGACTATTGAGAGGCTAATATAAAGTTCAAAACCAAACAAAATCAAAGCCAGTGTCATTGAATACATTCTGACTCATAGCAACCCAGTCGTCTGCTTTCATAGAGAGTTGTCACCTTGAAAACCTATTGCGCCTTTAAGGTTCCTAAGAGAATAAAAAGGTACTAGTAAATATTTCAAATAACCTTCAAACAGTACCTATAATAACAAGACGCAAGTCAGTGAATAATGGCTTTATAATCTCTCTTATAATTTTAAATGTATTTGTTTATAGAAGAAATGAAAA
>NW_022103911.1:8807911-8810127 GCF_000313985.2 Echinops telfairi
TATATATATATATATATATATATATGTCTAAGTTTTGCTTTCATTTCTTTTACCTTGATTTTCTTAGTTGACTTTAAGTTGACATACAGTCATCAGCTTTACCTGGGACTAATCAGTGTTAAACTCATTGCCTATTTGTAACTAAGAAACAAGTATTTTCAAAAGGTATATTGCTGCATACTTCAACACATTAGCTCAGACATTAGAAATTGCAACTCTTAAAACAGATGGTTTAACACCTTGACTCTTGCAATGACCTAACCTCAGAATTTAGAGACTGGAAACTTTGCTACTTCTTAACTCAGCCTTTCTGATGGATATGCCCAAGTATGCAGTAATACGCATAGTACAAGGAGCAGAGAGAAAATTCCCTGTCTGAGCCCTGCAGGCAATCAGTTCATACCCTGAAGCATGAAATTTGATTAATCATATGATTCCATACTTTGTTAGGGCTCACAAAATTACCCGATGTTTGCAAACACATTGTTTTAAATCTGGGTTTGGTAGGCTATGTTGTCATCATCTGCCTTCAAGGGAGCCATGACTCTTGGTGGGCTGTATGTGTCTGTCATCTTTATGATTGATTATGGGTGGGAAGTTGAAATCCATAAACTTTTAATTGACTAATTATCTTGAAGTACTTCACCAGGTATTTCCTCCTGATAATCTACAGTTAGGGAACAATTCATCGATTGCCTTTATCCTTTGAATATTACACAATTCAAATGTTTTTATAAAATGACATGTGGTGGATTTAAAGGTGACTACCACACCTTGAGAAGAATGAAAATGCCAGAATATTTCATTGTGCTCATGAATAACCTGCACACGGATCAAAAGGAAGTTAAGTGAGCAGAACAAGGAGATACTACGTTTAAAATCAGGAAAGGTATGTGTCAGGATTTTATCCCCTCCCCATACTTCTTCAATCTGTATTCTGAGCAAATAATTAGAGAGACTGGATTGGAAGAAGGAGAATAGGGCATCAGGATTGGAGGAAGGCTTTTTGACAACCTTCTATAAGCAGGTGACATAACCTTGCTTGCTGAAAAAGAGAAGGACTTGAATCATTTGCTGAAGAAGAACAAGGATTGCATCCTTCCATATGGATTGCAACTCAATGTAAAGAAAACAAAAATACACACACAACTGGACCGATAGGCAGCATGAGATAAATGGAGGTAAGACTGAAGTTGTCAATGATTTCCTCTTCCTTGGATCCACAATCAATTCTTGTGGAAGCAGTAGTCAAGGGATCGAACACTGGGTAAATCTGTGTCACAAGACCTATTTAAAGTGTTGAAAAACAAGCGTGTTAATTTGAGGACTGAGGTGGGCTGGACCCAAGCCATTGTGTTTTCAATTTCCTTATATACATGTGAAATTTGGGCGTGGCTTAAGGAAGATCAAAGAAAAATTGATGCATTTGAGTTGTAGTGTTGGCAAAGAATATTAAAGGTACTGTGGACTGCCAAAAAATAAACTAATCTGTCTTGGCAGAAATACAGTCAGAATGTTCCTTAGAGGAAAAGAAAGGGAGACTTCAGTTCACATATTTTGGTCATGTTATTGCAAGAGACCAGTCCCTGGGGAAGAACATCATGCTTAGCATAGTGGAGGAACATTGTAAAAGAGGAAGTCTTTCAACGTGATTCAGTGGCTGGAACAGTGGGCTTAGATATAAGAACAATTGTGAGGATGGACCAGGCCAGGCAGTGTTTCCCTCTATTGTGCCCAGAGGGTCTTTATGAGTCAGAGCAAGCTTGATGGCACTAACTACAACAACAACCACACTTCCTTCAAAATTTTGCACTGGGGACTTAAAGGTTTGAAAGTAAACAAGTGGCCATCTAGCCCAGAAGCAACAAAGCCCACATGGAAGCAGCACACCAACATGTGTGATCATGAAGGGCCGAAGGGACCAGGCTTCAAGCACCAAAGGTGTGTGTGGGTGGGGTGGGGGGGAATCATATCATCGTGAATGAGGGTAGCGCCTGATGGGACCCAATGCCCACCTGTAGACAACTGGACATACCTTGCAGAGGGTTAGTGGGGAGGAAATGAGTCACTCAGGGTTCAGTATAGCAATAATGAAACCCACAACCTTCCTCTAGTTCTTAAACGATTCCTCTCCCAACTACCATGATCCCAATTCTACCTTGCAAACCTGGTTAGATCAGAGGATGCACAGCGGTACAGATGGGAACTGGAAACAC
>NW_022103911.1:8810495-8813139 GCF_000313985.2 Echinops telfairi
AAAAATTGGTTGTGGTCGTGATTGTACAAATTGTTCTTGATGTGATTGAACTATTAAATTGTATGATACATGAATTATACTAAAAAATGTTTGCACTGAATTGAAAAAAATTTCTAGATAAAATTTTAAACAAAATTTTAGATTCTTAGAAATGAAATATAATGTAAAAATTATGCTTACCTGATTTTAGTACTTAGATTTTTTTCTCCTTCCCCATTTACCACATACTTGCAAAGGCTGACCTATCAAAGGCCTCCCTATTTCAAATCACTGAACCACATTCACACATAAGCCCTTAACTAGTACACAATTCCTTTCTGTCAATACTTTCTACATCGTTAAATCAAATGCTTGATATTTCGAATCCTTATGTTTGGCCTCGCAGCAGCATCACACACAGACTGTGCCATCTTTTTGGAATACTGCCCCCTCTTGGGTTTCTCTACATTGTACCTGGTTTTTCCAATCACCTTCCGGACCACACCATCTCCCTTCCCTTTTCTTATAGGATAACTAATATCTAAGAATTGTACAATTCCTCAAGGATATACTAGCATCAGGTATCTTTTTCCAGTAAACTCTCACTGTAATCCAAAGTGTTTACTAGTAGAAAGGAATTATAATTAAGATATATGGTAAAAACTGTGAAAGAAAAAGAAAATCAATCTACATAAAATCTAATGATGAGGAATGCTATCATTGCAAATTTCTCATTTTTATATTTTCAAACATCCCAGTCCCTAGAAAAATATATTATGCTTACTTGGTAAAGTAGAGAATTTGTGAAAAAAGCAAAATCCACAAAATGGATTTACGTAGATGCTAAAATAGACTGAAGCACAGGAACTATTGTGAGGATAGATCGGTAACAAACAGTGTTTCCTTCTGTTGGACTATGGGTCACTATAAATTGCAACTGACTTTGAGACACTAACAACATTAATGACAATCTTCATGAGAATTCACACATTATGTGTTAATTACACACTCCCGCTTCTCCTGTACTTTATACAAGAGAGGATAATTATATGAGTATGTCTCAAATTTAGTTGAGACATAGTATCAAAATTAACCTTTTCTAATAGCTCCCAATAAAATGCTTTTGAAAAAAAAATCAAGATTAACCTTTCCCGGTGACTCCTCCCACTGAGTGTAAATTGCCGAACCCTGAGCTGGAAACTTCTTCCTTCGTATTTCTCATGCTCACTCTGTCTTTTTCAAACAGACTGAGTACTGCTGAAACAGGAACAACAATGAGCCTAGAGATCTGGAATATCACTCTTTCTGAGATAAGTATTCTAGGACTTGTGAATTTATTATTATTAATACAATGGCATTTCAGTACTCTTGTCTGAGTACAATTTCTTCAAGGGAATGAAAATGCATTTATTCTCAGTGTAATTGTGTATCCAAGAACTATTCCTAAAAAACGAGTAAGAAGTACACGGAATGGAAAAGAAACATTTAAAAATAGTAGAATTGTATTTAGTGTATCTGACTGCACTGAGCACTCATCAGAGATAGAGAAAAAGCTCTTTACTTAGAAGTCTAACATTTGCGGAAAAACCACTTAAATCAGAGCACGGGTTAGTGCATATTTTCAAAGGGAATCTATTTCTAGTCAGAATCAGGGACTTTTTCCTGACAATGTGCAATTACCTTGCACTTATCCCACCGCCATTTTCAACTGCTATCATACTGCCCAATCCCCAATGCATTTACATCAATTTCAATCCTCTCACAATTTCTCATGGTCTAATTAAACAAAAGAGCCCAATTGTATTAAAAATTACTTTTTCTAATATTTCATCATACTTGTTAATAGTAGTGAATATGAAGGTTACATTGGATACTTTTTAAGGAACTTCCCAGATAACAAATGAACTGTCAGGTTTTTTTGACATTTCGTTTCTCAGAATCACCCAATTGATTTAGCAAAGAACCTCTGACTACCCAAATATTGTCTTTAATAACACACACACACATATTACTTTCATTATTGCTTAAATTGCAATTTTTAACTCTTCTTTCTTTAGTGATTACAATTCAGCTATCATTAAATATTTGTAGCTTGTATACCTATGTAAAAGACTTGTGCAAAATAGATTTTAAATTAGCATTTGAAACTGCTAATAATTTTAAATAGCTACAAAAATGTGTGTGGACAAAATTTACATGTATTTCATTTTTAAATAATGTGATTATATTTTTATTTTAAAATATTTCCAGTGAATTCCATATATCACACTGATTTGATATTTCATATCTATCCTACTTGTCTATCATTTATAATGTAATGACATATATGTTGTGATGCTAAAACGTATATCACCAATATTTCAAAAAGTGGTACTATCACTCATAGTGAGCAGGTTAGAGAGAAGATTTAGGGAGAAGAAATAGAATGCCCAATTCTCAGGGATTAACCACAGCAAACCTTATGAATAGCAGTGGCACATTCTCAGATATATTGACAGAAAACCAATTGAAATGGTTCAACAAACTTATGAAGCAATAGAAACACTCACTTTGTCAATTGCAGGAAAATTTTAAGATAGTTACCTGCTCAACTACCACCACCACTAGACTGTCAGTTTGTCACATGGTGGTAGCTTAATTCAGCCAATGGGGTCAACCAGTACCG
>NW_022103911.1:8814395-8815323 GCF_000313985.2 Echinops telfairi
GAGCTGATAACCAAGGGCTCAAGTAGAAAGCAAATGTATTAAGCATAATGAAGGAAACAAATGTACAAATGTGCTTGATACAATGGATGTATGTATGGATTTTTATAAAAGTTGTATGAACCCCCAATAAAATGATTTAAAAAAAGAAAAGAAATACCAAAGGAAAACCTACAGGCAGAAATAAAATGATATCAGGAAGGAATAAGGAACAGTTGAAAGGGTAAAAAGAAGATACATATTATTCTGGCAATCCTGTGACAGACATTCTGCTTCATTTTGCTTATGCTTGTTTAGTAGGGTGTATCTCAGAGGTGCATCACCATTTGGGGTTCACTCTCTTGAAGTTACATTATTTGTTTCTATGGTTTTTGGCATGTGAAACACAGGGATATTGAGCCTATAAATAAAGAAAATTTAACAAGGGTTTCCAGGGAAAGGGGGCATTGATGAATGAGGGAGATAAGAGCGAGATGATGTCAAGAAGTCCAGGAAGGGAAAGTATGTTTGCAGACTGATTATGGAATCAATTGTACAATTATGTTTGACTTAATTGAACTATGATATTATAAGATATATGTATGAACTCCCAAGTTACAGATAATTTTAAAAAGCATAGATTCAGGAATGGGTTTGGGGCATGCTCTAAATCCTAGCTCCAACTTAAGAACAATTAGTTCTTACATCATGACCCTGCTCTATATTCACCTTCATGAAATGATCACTGATGATAAGGGTGCTAAATTTAGCAAAGTGTGGTGAAGAGAGCAGATGGTGCCCAGCTATCAATCAGAATATTGTCAGGAGTATTAAAGGCTTGCATTCAAAAAAGCAGCCATCTTAAGTGAGGCGTCAACTAAATCCACACAGAATAAGCACACCAGCTTTTATTATCCAAAGATGACAATGACAAAATTCAAATATGGTGAAG
>NW_022103911.1:8815510-8837692 GCF_000313985.2 Echinops telfairi
ACTCGATACTTGGCTAGTCACCTCCCTGTAGACGCAACCTGAATTTGTTCTGAGTGCAAGTATCTCCTACTTGTTCCACGTGAGAAATTTCTTCTCTGCATTTCTTGAATGTTGATGGGGGTCTTTTCCTTCTTATGCATTATTTGTATTTTTTATCTTTATCCTACTATGATTTTATCCTCACCACCTTAGTGTGATTTTATTTTTTACTGTTTTCTGTTGGGTTTCCTAGCAGTGAAAAACATGAGGAGTGGCTGTATAATGATAATAACTGATATGAGAGGATATAGGAAATTCAGGGGTGGGGAGTGGATGATAGAGAGGGAAAGGAGATTTAGAGAGTAAATGGAAGGTTGGAGGGGGAATGAGCACTGGAATGGATTGTGATTGCACAACTCATTTTAAAGGTGATTTAGCCATGGTGAGGGGGGGTTGGTCTAAAATTGATGTACAATGTAATGATTGTACATTGTTCATGATATGATTGAATGATTGAACTTTTGAGTTGTATGATATTTAAATTGTGTGCCAATAAAGCTGTTGGTAAAATAAAATTTTAATTGCTATTTTTAAAAAAAGATGAAAATATGTATGACTTTGGATAGATTCTACCTGAATTTTGAGAATGTCTGAAGAATCTATTGAACACTAATGACAGAAGGCCTAAGGACCTGTGGGAATACATCAAGATATCAATCATGAAGAAAGCGAAAGGTCATTCATAAGAGAGGAATGAAAGAAAAAAATCTAAATGGATGTCAGTAGAAACTATGAAATTTGCTCTTAATTATAGAGTGGCTAAGGCACAGAGTCAAAATGATGAAATCTAAGAGATCAACTGAAAATTCCAAAGAACAGCTCCTGAAGAGCTTATAACAGTAAAATATTATAATAAAATATGCAGAGACCTACAGTTAAATACCAAAATTGAAGAACATGCTCAACATATTTTAAACTGAAAAAATTAAAGAAAAATTCAAGCCCTGAGTTGTGATATTGGAAGATTCTTTGGGGAAAAATATTGGATGATGTAGAATGAATCAAAAGAAAAAGGCAAAAATATACAGTCACTGTGCCAGAAGAACAAGTTGATGTTCTACCATTTCAGGAAGTAACATATAAGCAAGAACCAATAATAGTGAAGGAAGAAGTTCAAGTTGCACTGAAAGCATTAACTAAAAACAAGGCCCAGGAATTGATGAAATCCCAATTGAAATGCTTCAATGTGCTAATGAAGCACTGCAAGTATTCAGTCTTCTATTCCAGGAAATATGGAAGACAGTTTCTTGGTCTACTAATTTGTCGTGGTTTCTTGGTCTACTAATTTGTCGTGATACATATTTGTACTCATTCAAATGAAAGGATCCCCAACAGAATGCTCAAATTTTCAAACAATATCACATGCAAATAAAATTTTGCTGAAGATGATTCAATAAGGGTCACAGAGGTAAATTGACAGAGAGCAGCCAGAGGTTCAGGCCAGATTCAGAAGAGAACATGGAACAAGAATTTATCATTGCGATGTCAGATGAGTGTTGGCTGAAAGCAGAGAATACCAGATAGATGTTTACTTGTAATTTAATGACTATTTCAAGGAATTCGAGGGTATGGAGCATTAAGAAAAAAAAGCAATGGGTAGTTTTGAGGAGAATGGGAATTCCAGAACACTTCTTGTGGAACTTGTACACAAATCAAGAGGCCACTGTGGGAAGAAAACAAGGGAATATTACATTTTTTAAATCCAAGGAAATTGTGTGTCAGGATTGTATCCTCTTAGCATACTTATTCAGTATGCAGGCTGATAAAATAATCAGAGAAATTGGTTTGCATGAAGAAGAATGTGGCATCAGGGTTGAAGGAAGTCTATAAAATATATGATAGGTAGATAGAACAAATAGATTTGCTGGAAGTGAGGAGGATTTGAAGTACTTGCTGATAAAGATCAAGAATTACAGCCTTCAGTTTGGATTACAACTCTATGTGAAAGAGACTAAAGCCCTTACACCTTCCGCAATAAGTAGCGCCATGACAAATGGAGAAAAGACTGAAGTTGTCAAGGTTTTGTCTTGCGTGGATTCATAATCAGTGCTCATGGAAGACAGCAATCCAGAGATAAAAGAAAGCACACCAAGGCCCGGTGGCAGAGTGGCTATTCTTTGGACTGCTAACAGCAAGAGATAAGAGAAAGCATTGCTTTGGGTAAATGCTGCATAAGATCTCTTTAACGTGTTGTAAAGTAAGGAGGTTACTTTGAGGACTAAGGTACACCTCGCCCAAGCCATGATATTTTCAATTGCCTCCTATTCTTGTGAAAGTTGAACTTTGAAAAAAGAAAACTATAGAAGAATGCATGTACTTAACTTATATTCAAAGTATTACAAAATGACAAAAGGACAAACAACTGTATTGGAAGAAGTGCAGCCATCATGCTCCTTAGAAACAAGGATCAGGAGACTTCATCTCAGATACTTGGGCAAATTGTCAGGAGATATCCGACTCTGGTGAAGAACATCCTGCTTGGGACAAGAAGGGTCAGCAAGATGGACTGACACAATGGGCTCAAACAGAGGCACTAGTGTGAGGATGGCCCATGACTGGGAGCGTTTGGTCCTGTTGTACATGGTGTTGCTATGAGTCAGAACTGCCTTCATGCCACCTCACAACAACAACAATAACATCTGCCAAACAGATGGAAGAGATCCATGTTTTTGATCCATTCCAAAGAAAACCAACTCAACAGAATGCAGTAATTATAAAACGATATCATTTATATCACATGCAAGTAAAATTGTGTTGAGGAGAACTGAAAAATGACTTAAATGGTATATATGTGAAAAAGTCCAGAAATTCAAGCTGTGTTCAGAAGAGGCCATGGAATGCGTAATATTAAAATTATATCATTGTGAGCATCTGAAGATAAAGAATACCAACAATATATCTACTTATGATTAGGTAAAGACATCTGACACTGAGTTACAACAAAGTATCAAAAATATTTTAAGGAATGGGACTTTCAGAGGATAATGCAGATCAAGAGACCGTTTTTGGATAGTAGAAGAGAGTCTATTGTGTCTTAAAATCAGGAAAAGTGATATAGATGATATAGCATTAGGGCTCTGCTTTCACCATTTTTATTCAATCTGTGCACTGAGCAGATGATCAGAGAAACTGGACTCTATAAAGAAGAACAGGACATCAGGATTGGAGGAAGATTTATGAACAACCTGTAATATGTAGATGACAAAATATTCCTGCTGAAAGTAAGGAAAATTTGATGAAATTCAGACCACAGCTTCCACTATGGGTTGCAACTCAACATAAAGAAAAGCAGCACGCTCGCTTCTGGAACAGGTGAGTGACCTCATGCTGCTAAATGGAGGCAAGACTGAAGATGCTAAGGATTCTATCTTGCTTGGATCCACCATCAAGAATCATGGAAGCAGCAGTGAAGCAATCAAACAACATACTTCATATAGTTGGCATATCTGCTGCAAAGACCTCCCTGAAGTGCTGAAGAGTAAGGTTGTCACTTTGAGAATTAAAGTGTGTCTAACCCAAATCATACTATTTCCAATTGCATTATATGTATGTGAAGGTTAGACATTGAGTAAGGGAGGCCAAAGACAAAGAGTTGATGCACATGACTTATGAGGTTGTCAAATAATATTGACAGTCCTGTGGACTTCCAGAAGATAAAGCAAATCTTTCTTGTGGATGTATATCCAGAGTTACCCTTAGAAGCTAGGCTGACAAGTCATAATCTCATACTTTGGACATGTTATTAGTAAAGGCCATTCTGTGAAAAAGGACATTATGCTTGCAAGGTAAAGAGGAGGACCAGAGGAATGTTTTCAAGGAAGTGGATTGACACAGGAACTGCAATAATGGGCTCAAACATAGCAATAATGGTGGGGGTGGCAAATAACTGGGCAATGTTTCATTCTGTTGAACATTGGGTCATATGGTGGCAACAGACCTGACGGCACCTAACTGCCATAAAAAAACACAGTATAACCTGTCTTAGTGTATATGAATAAGACCTTTGGTAATCAAAACTTTATTTCATTTCTTTGTTTCTTTTTACTCCTGTTGGCTTCCCTTAGACTTTGTCCTAATTTTAAATCTCTTGACTCTCACACACCACTTATCCATCCCTTCCTTTTGGCAACAACAATTTTAAAAAGATCATATCTTGACTACTTTTATTAATGCAAATGTATTCATATTGTGTTTCCTTTACTTTTGGTGAATATTTGTGGTGAATAAGAAATGAAGTATTAAGTATTCTACAGTTTGATCTTTATGGTTATTATAAAATAATTTCTTAAAACTGCAAATATAATAAAATCCTTCTAAGTATAATTGAACATACAAGATCGACTTTATTAGAAACACTTTAACTGTTTTTTAATTATTTTGGGGGATATACACAAGAAAACATAATAGGCCTATTTTAATAGTTTTTATAGAGAAATGTATATTAAGAAAAAAAAAACATGAATGGGTTTCAAAAATGTTTCATCCTGAACCAAGAAGGGAACATAACAGATCAGCACCCGGAGCAAAGCAAAATCACAAAGTGCCTGAGGAGCCTCAAAAATGGACTTCCGGCTAGGAAAGGCAGTTCCCAGAATTCCCCAGGACCAGTGGGGAGATATTCATAAAGGTCAGGGGACAGACTTGGAATTGCATATGGGTTTTTTTCCTAGTTATTATTATCTTTCTTTTTTCTCTTTTTATTCAATCTTCTTTTTGTTGTGTCTCCATTATTATTGGTTTTTCCTATCTATATAAGGTAAGCATGGGAAGCAATAGACAAATGTTTCCAGAGAGATTTGTGGGGAGGAGAGGCGGGGTGGGGGCATGAGTAAACAACACCATAGACAGGGGAACAACTAGGGAATTAAAATCAACAAGAGGATGTAGAGATCTTGGGGGTGTTGGAGCAACAGCAATCTAGCTGAGAGGGATTACTAAGAGGCAGGAGAAGGGCAAGTTTGATTTTGGGGCAGGAGGAAGGTAATAGCAAAAAAGAGGAAATATCTAGGAAGCAAAGCTATGGATAAGGTATAAACATAGGTGTATACATATGCAAATACATTAATTCATAAAAATAGAGGTTTTGTCCTAAGTATGTATATTTATATGGCAATACATTGAGGGACTGAATCGACTTTGGGCCTTTGCTCAAGGCCTGCCTCAATGAAAGAACAATTTGTTCTAACAACATGCCATTCAGTGATGCTCACCCTCCAGGTACAATTGCTGAAGACAAAATGGGTGCTTGAACAAATGTGGTGAAGAGAGCGTATGGTGCCCAGCTATCAAAAGATAGAGTGTCTGGGATCTTAAAGATTTGAAGTTAAACAAGCAGCCATATGGCAGAGACACAATAAGCCCACATGGAAGAAGCACAGCAGCCTGTGTGATCATGAGGTGTTGACAGGATCAGGTAACAGAAGATCAGGCAAGAGAAGATCCAAAACAAACAAAAACATATTGTTAATAATGAGGGGGGTTGGAGCAGAGACCCCCAAACCCATCTGTAGATAATGGGACAACCACTCACATAAGGGTTACAGAAAGGATGAGTCAACCAGGGTGCAGTATAGCACCATTGAAACTCACAACATTCCTCTGGTTTTTTGAGGCTTCCTCACCCTCCACTATCATAACCACAGTCCTGCCTTTTACTGTAGGCTAGACTGGAGCATGTGCACAGGTACGGTTAAGAGCTCATGACACATAGAATCCAGAAACAGGAATAGGAGTAGCGATACCAGGAGGGGAGAGGGAAAGTGAGGACAGGAGGGAAGGAAGGATGAACAGATCACAGTGATTGACACATAATACCCCAGGGGGACCAGCAACCGAAACCATCGGAGAAGGGAGACAACAGTTGGTGTAAGATATGAAAATAATACCATATATACTAGAGTATAAGCCGGCCCAAATATCAGCCGAGGTACCTAATTTTACCACAAAAACTGCGTTAAAAAGATGTTGAAAAACTGGCTTAAACACAAGTATATACGGTAATTTATAATTTTATTAAGGGGTCATGAGGGTGGGAGGAGGGAGAGGGAGGGGAAAAAGAGGAGCTGATACCAAGGGATCAAAAAGAAAGTAAATGTTTACAAAATTATTATGGCAACATATGCAAGAATGTGCTTGATGCCATTGATATATGGCTTGTTATAAGAGCTGCAAGAGTCTCCGATGAAATGATTTTTTTAAATCATTTTACTAGGGACTCGAACAATGCTAATCACAATCCATACATACATCCATTGTGTCAAGCACATTTAATAAAAAAAATAATAAAACAAGCACACACAAATACTTTGCCTCAAAATAAACTTGTGCTATCACATTTCAACAGAATGCAGTTTGAGACACACTACAAAGGAAAAGACATACGTTTGAAAAGAACTCCCTCAAAGTGGCATAACATCTGCTCAGATTGAATCATGAACAAACAGCAAGTTGTTGGACTTCTGACTGACTTACTTAGCTGAGGGATTGAGGGACCATATGGAATCCATTCCCCGATTTTTGAAGCAGTGCCAAATCATTTTTCACCGTGGTTGGACAGATTGACCATCCTAATAGCAGTGCATGAAGGTTCCAGTCTCTTGAAAGCCTCTGCGGCATTTCTTTCTTTCCCTTTTTTGGAACTTTAGCAATGCGCTCTGATTTGCATCTCCTAGAGGACTAGTGATCATGAGAGGCTCTTCCTGGTTTCATTGGTTGTTTGAATGCCATCCTTGGTGAATTGTCTGTTAATGTCATTTGTCCATTTTTTTAAGTTGGGCTGTACATCTTATTATTAAAGTGTTGCCATTTTCTACAGATTTTAGATATTTTTTCGTCCTCTGTGTCATTGCTAAACATTTTCACCACTCCATAGGCTCTTTTTGCACTCTTTTGCTGAAGTCTTTTGATATACCAAAGTATTGTATTTTCAGTAAGTCCCAGTCATCTATTTTGTCATATGCTTTCTTCGTTAGACTTAATAGTGTGTCTATGCCTTGCAATAGGGCCTTTAAGCTTGTCCTATTTTTCATTGATTATCTTTATAGTTTTAGGATTTATATTTAGGTCTTTGTTTCACCCTGAGTTCACTCAGGTCCAATTTTGCCAGCACCATTTTTAAAGAGACTATCCCTCTCCTGTAAAATTATTTTTGACCCTTTGTCAAAGATCATTTGTCTGTAGGTAGATGGATATTTTTTGCTGGTTTTCTATGTACATCAATTGGTCTATGAAACTATCATTGAATCCGTAACAGGCTACTTTAACTACTATGGATGTATAATAGGTTTTTGAGATTGGGAAGTTAGAGGCTCTTTGTTCTTCAGAATGTTTTTGCTTATCTTTTAGCCCCTTCCCTCTCCATATGAAGTTGGTAATTACTTTTCTCTGTTTCATTGAGCAATGAAATTGTGATCTGGGTTGGAATTGTGCTAAATTTACTGATTAGTATTGAGTGGTTAGTATGGACACTTTAACGATAATAAGCATTCCTATTTGTACACACAGAACACTCCTCCATTTATGTAGGTCCCTTGGTTTCTGGAAATAGTGTTCTCAAGTTCTTTCTAAAAGATTTTGTTTGTCCACTTGGGTTTAGTCCTAAGTATTTCTCTTTTTTGTGTGGCTATTTTAAATGGTATTATTTTCTTGATTTCTTTTTCAGAACTCTTTTTCATCAGTATACAGGTATCCAATTTATTTTGTATGCTGACCTTGTATCCTATCAAAATGTTAAATCCCTCCATTGTTTCTACAGTGAATAGCATGAAGGTGGCCATGTCTAAGTTTCTTTGGCTTCTGTATTGGTATGAGGCAGAGGTCAGACAAGCCTTACTGCTCCATCCTCCTTTACCTTTCTCACACCACCCATTTCTCCCAAAGCACTCTACTTCTATGATGGGTTCAATAATACATTGCAATGGCCACAAAGAACTCAAAGAAATTGCTCACAACTAAGTTTATTATTAGGGAAGTTAATAGATTAACACATATTAGGATCAGTAAATAGTTAGTTGCTGGTAATAGTCAAGTCTCTTTCCAGTCTCAGCCATATGGTAGTCACGTTTCTCTCTGATCCTCAGCCTCTCAGTCATGTGGTCTCTTGGCCTTTGTCTCCATGGGCCAGTAAGTCAGCATGTCTCTCTGTCTCACAGACCCATATAGTCTTGGTGCTGCTCTTCTTGTTCTGTCCCATAGTCTCCATGACCTCAGTCTCTAGTGCCTCAGCTCTTAGTGGCTTTCACTGATTTAGGCAGCGATTTGTTTCCATGTCCCCTGCATATCTTTCTATGTCCCAGATGGCTCTTATTCACAGAATTTTTTTTGTCTCTTTGTTTACCATATCCCCAAGAAAAACAAGATCATGGTTTAAATAGCACCCTCTAGTAAGGTACTCTTAATGATACCCCCAAAGAAACTAAGGGTGTGACTTAGTCCCCACCCTCTACTAAGGTCAGGATTGAACCATGACTAAAATCAAGCTATTCAAACTCGCTGCTAACACATAGTAACCATACAAGAGAGGGTAGAACTGCCCCTTTGATTTTCTGAGACTAACTCTTTCAGGGAGTAGAGAGCCCTATCTTTCTCCAGTGGTGAACTTTCTCAAATGGCTGATCTTGTGGATCACATGATAGCCTTGAGACGAATGGGAACTGTGCTCCTGGGAAACTTGCACCAAATGGATCAAGAGACAGTTCTGTGGACAGAACAGGGGAAAACCGCATAGCTTGAAGTCAGGAAAGGTATGTTTATTCATTCTGTATGTTGAGCAAATAATTAGAGAAGCTGGATTATGTGAAGAGGAGTGCTACATCAAGATGGGAGGACAGCTTACTAACAACCTCTTGGTTGTTTTTCTTCTAAAGTGTTTAGTTGTTCTGTTCTGTGGATTGCAATTGACTGTGGCTTCCATGGCATTGTGTGACTCCAGGTTGGTCAGTCTGGTGGTTGGAGCTGAAGGCACTTCATTACCACTGAGTTTCTCACAATCATGCCAACCCCTTCTTTTCCTCTCCCTACTCACTCTTACAAACCCCAATGCACTGGGATTCTATTCACTTCATCTTTAAACCATTCTCTCCTGGTTGTTGCAGAGGGCTTCCCCATGTATGGGTTCAGTTTGTCCTCTAGCCCAGGAAATCAAGGCTTATTTTTAATGTAAATATAATTCTGACAATGCTATATTTAAAAAGTTCTATCACATTGCTGCCACATGCATGAAGTATATGAGGTAGTTAGTTTATTGTGCCACCCTGGCAGATAAACACATGTGGGGTTAATTGAAGGGCAGAGAGATAAATGGCTTGGTTAGCCTCAACTTTCTAGTTCTCAGGTCTCTTGCTTTGTTATGGTCAGACCAGGTTGTAGCTGCCTTGGCCAGTTCCCTGCTTCAGCTGGCAAGGCTTACTTCCTGCAAGACATCCCCAAAGAGAAGCCACATGGACCTACCCCAATGCAGCCCTGGGTGCTGGAGCAGCTGGGTGGAGACCCCTGCCAGCACTGAGATGCTTACGTATTCACTGATTTGGCTTTCCTCCTGAAGTCGGTGTCACTGCATGTGTTGGGTTAGATGGAGGAGGACTTTGTGGATTGGTGTCAGACATATGGGTTAATGGGTTAATGTTGGACTTGTGGGCTTGGGCAGCACTGGGTTGGGATGTTTTCTTGATATGCACTTACCCTTTATATAAAACTCTCTTTTATACATGAGTTTCTGTGAATTTGTTTCTCTAAAGTGCCCAGACTAACACAGTATAGTTTTGTATAAGTCTTGGAGTTTTAAATTTAGATTACTCAATTTTAGGAAGATGTCTGTCATAAATCCTAATTGACAAATTCAGTTCTCATTGTCAACCCAATCAGTCAAATCAAACTTATTTCCTATCAGAAAGTGTTTGATATTATTTTTCATTTCAATAACTATGTTAATACATTTTACTGTGACAATCATGTCACTTCTAGATTCAAAAATAGTTAAAGAATAGATCCTTGCCTAAATGAAATAAAGCAAGTTGCCTTCAATATTCTTACTTCTTTGACACATAATAAAGATGGATTGAAGTAATTAACTGAAAGTTTTTATTATGTCCTCTTTTCTATTTTAAGGGGTCACAAATACCCATTGGTTAAACAATTTCTGCTAAGTGAAATGTTGGTGGTTCAAATCCACCAAAAGTTGTGGCCAATCAAAAAAATTTAAAAAGATTTAGTAATCTAATCCCATAAAAATCACAGCCTATAAAACTTAATAGTTTTCTACTCTATCACATTAGTCTATTCTGCTTTGGAAATTGAGTCGACAGTACCTAACATGTGGTGTTGGTCATGTATTGGGTTACTTTTTGGGCTGCTAATAACAAGGTCAACAGTTTGGGACTTCCAGTCTCTCCTTAGAAGAAAGATGAGGCTTTCTAAACCCACAGGTGGCCATTCTATAATGCCCTGTAGGATCACTTTGAGTTACAATCATCTGGATTACAGTTTTGTTGTTGTTGTTGTTATAACAATGTCAACGAAAAACATAATGCAATATAGTTAAATACAGAACATTCCAAAACCAGGATTTACAGAAGACAAAGGCAGACAAAAAGCACTACTGAGGTTTAGACCTTTTCATTAAAAAAATTTTAAAGATGCTACCAATATTTCAATTGTTCTTTTGTTTTATGCTTCAAAGACTTAAACTCAAAGCAAAACTTGCCCAATTCTGAGAAGAGCTGTTGAAGAAAGAGAGGTAACAGTGATGTTCTAATAAACAACTAAAGCTGTCTTTGAGGGAGAAATCTGTGTGCTTCGACATATATGTGAATTGTAAGGTTTACTGATATTCAGAATGTGAAAATCCCATCAACACAGTGATGCTCTGACACACATGGTGCCATCATGAGTGAGAATCAGTTCAATAACAATGGTTTAGTACATGATTCTTGACTACAAATATGTTACCCAGGAGATTTATTTGAGGAAAAATGACATGAGAAATTTTAATATCTAGAAAAATTTCCACTTAGTTTTAAAACTATTTTCAAGTTCCTTCAAATAATAATGTTCAGATATATTATTTCATGAAATGTGTTAGATGGTTTCTCTCATTTTTCTCTTTTTTTCTTTTATATAATTTTTCATTGATTCTGATTTGATGTTTTCTCTATTCAAGCAAGAATAATCCAGATAAATCCATCATCAACATAGCTGTTGTAGATCAAATGGTCTTAATTCTTCATGATTGTGAATTTGTATTTTTAATCTCACCCTTTCCATAGCCTCCTTGTAGGTAAAGTGTCCTTTCCTACATTTATACATTAAATTTACTCATTTTTAAGGTGTCACTCTTATATACCTTCAACTGAGTCTTTTTTATCAGATAATGGTAGTGTTTTTAGTTGACAGACTTCAGCTGGCAGCCTAAGGACTGCTGTAGCTATAATGAGCTTCTTTTCCTAGATTTCTACCCTTTCAGTTGTGGCCAACTCTCAAAGGCCAATTAAGGTGGATTACTTGTTCCAACCATTTGGGTTCAACATAGGATGATTCTAATGGGCAATTTCAGTGTCAGATCTTCCTTTGGGGTTGGGTAACTTTATTATATCTGCCTGCGTCAACTTCTTTCATTGCTAAATTTGGTTTCTTCTCCTCCCTTTCATTGCTGTCTGTCCATGGATATTTATTTGTTTTGTCATACCCAAGATACTCTACTGCTCTAGATACTGAGTTTGATAATTCACTGTAATAGCCTCATAGAACTCACAGACAAGGTTCATGATTAAAGAGTTTATAAAGGATGTCAACAATTTGCGAAGGAAAGTTCCTTCAAGGCTGTTAATAAATGCCCAAAGGGTATGCCACACTTCTGTACACCTCAACTTGAAGACATTCAGCTCAAATGCCATGGCTCCGCAAACCTAACTCCCTGAGTTACGTACCCAGAGACAACCCACTCTAGGAGGCCTCAGTCTGAAGGTGCTCAGCTCTGCCTCTGTGGGTCAGCAAGCCCAACACCCTCAATTAAATGCCCAGAAATACCCCACTCCACAGACAGCTTTCTGCCACCAGTCACTCAGCTTTACTTGTTCTGTGTGCTAGGAAGTCCATCCTTGTTTCATGCTCTAATTCCTTCTGCCTTTCTGTTGTCATGCCTGTCTTCTAAATTGAGGAGGTTCACTGCACAGGGATCACAGGGTCCAGAGGAGTGGTTTCACCTCTTGCTCATGATAGTGGTGAAATTTGCCTCCGGTTTTTCAGAAGGCACAATTTATACTCAGCAGGATGGAAAGTTAGATATTACTCAGAGGTGAGTCCTATCAATCTCTTCCCTCACCTTTTTATCCATATCTATGAAACCAAAGTTCATGTGGTGGAAATACATATACTTTGCCTCAAAGAGTTACATCAAATAATTCAATGGCCCGGCAACATTTCCTGGAAAAACAAACAAACAAACAAACAAACAAGCAAAATCCCCTTTAACTTGTACTAGAGCCAACTTCCTGGATAACACAAAGTATAACAACTTGTGCCAGCATCAATAATGTGGTCCAGGTTCATCCATGTCATGAGTGGTTCCCTGGTTTCACCATTGTTTTATGGAATGCACTGTATTCCCCTGTGACTTTGAGGACATGAGGCACCTAACCCAACACTCGATATTTCAATGGACATATATGCATGTGAAAGCTGGACATTGAATAAAGAAGACCAAAGAATGGATATATTTGAATTGTGGTTCTGGAGAATAGAGTACCATGGAGTGCTAAAAGAAGAAATAAATCTGTCTTTAAGAAGTACAGCCAGAGTACTCCTTAGGGGCCAGAATGGCAAGACTTTGTCTTAAATACTTTGAACATGTTATCAGGAGAGCCCAGGCCCTGGAGAGGGAAATCGTGTTAGGTAACATGTTAGGTAGATGAGTGGCCTTAAAGTAATGGATTGACACCAAGCCTGTAACAATTGATTCAAGCATAGGAACAATAGTGAGGATAATGCAGGATTGATAAATAAAAGAAAAAAATACAATTAGGAATTTATCAAATTGGCTAAATATCTGGACATTCCACTGAAGCAGATATATATAATTGGAAACAAATAAATGCCAATGTATTCAACTTCCTTATCCATCAATGAAATAAAAACTAAAACCTTAGTGTTATTCAAGAAAAATGCTTAAAATAAAAAATAGTGATGAGGATTTGGGGAATATTCATATATTGCTTTTAAGAATGTAAACTAGAACAGCCACCCTAGAAAATAGTTTACTTTCTATGAAAGTACACATGCCATTGCCACATGGCATTGGAATTTCATATTTGAGTATTTATTATAAAGAAATAATACATATTTAAATAAAATCTGGATAAAATTTACTTTGTAGCTTTATTTGTAAATACCTAGAAGTGGAATAATTTCAGATTGCTTTTACATATAACAGCTAGTCAACGTATGTTACAAACATACCTTCAAAGCAGTTATTTATTTAATATGGTTCTTCTAGCTTTTGCTAGAGCCCTAGTGGTGTATTGGTTATGTTTTGGGCTACAAACCTCAAGGTCAGCAGTTCAAGCCATGAGCTGCTTCACAGAAGAAAGGCAGGGTTTTCTATATGCTTTAAAAACTACAGCCTTGGAAATTCACCAGGGGTAGTTCTATCCTGTCCTATAGGGTTGCTGTGGATTGACATTAATTCCATGGTGGTGAGTTGAGTCTTTTTGGCTCTCAACAAATGACTTCCATTTATCCTGATGAGTCTGGGTAAGAAGGTGGGGAAGATACTAATTGGATCATATGATTCAGCTGTGAGTATTTGGCAATTTTGTTCATTGTGATTACAGTTCTGGGTATAAAGTGAACCATTTCAGCTGCAGGGAAGGGTGGGGGGGTGAGAGGGTGGAGGCAAGTGTTTACTAACTGAGAGAGAAGAACCAAAAGTGAAATATGATCTTTGACCCCCAAGTTACCTTGAACTTTGTTCTAGGAGACAGTAGTGACAGCAGGGAGTGGCAATATCAGAAACAGAAGCCAAAGCGGGAAACAGAATGGTGGACTTCCCAGCCCGTGCAGCAAGTAAAGCTAAGTACATTTGGACAGCGGGCTTGTGGAGTGGGGTACCTACAGGCACTTAATTGGGGGAATTGGGTATGGTGGCCCATGGATTTGGAGCTAAGCGTTTTCAAGTTAAGGCTTATGATGGAGTGGGATGCATTTTGGACATTTATTGTCAGCCATCAAAGAGTTTTGTAGCATTGCTAACTCAAGGAAGCAGCCAGAAAAAGATGGTGACATCCAGAAAAACTGTCCTGACTGAACAAATGTATCTCAAGCATTTCTCACATAAGTTGTAACCTGTTTGCTTTCCTAATAAACCTCATAGTCATGATCATTATCTGTGTGTTTGGTGTGGTCATTGCAAGGAATTATAGAACCCAGGGGGAAAGTGAGAGAACTGTGGAAGGTACATTTGCTATCAAAATAGGGACAAAAGAAGGGAGGGTTGGGTGAAGGGCTAGTGGGCCTCCTCCTCTTGGCCGTAAGCTTTGAGAGCCAGAGGATGTAAGTTCTGCTACCCTCACAACAGTCACTCTTTTTCAGAGTAATACCTAACATTATGTATTATTTGGCCCCTCCCAATTCACTCAAAAGAATTGTTAATACACTCATAAGAATCTCAAGAAAATTATTTTGAGAAAAAAATCCTAAAAGGTCACATACTTTGTGATTTCATGTATATATTTTAAAAATAAATAAATAAAATACTATAAATGGTGGAGACCCATATTTCTGATCATCAACTTTGTATTCAATAGTGTAAGCTATCAATAGTATAAGCTATAGTGGAGATATTAGGGGTTTCCAGGGTTAGAAGTAAGAGATGGTGAATATACAATTATATTACTAAAACTTTAAAATCATAAAAAATATAAAGATCTAGTAGTGCTCAATTTGAAATTTCAAGTATAATTAATTATTAGGATAATTACTAATAGACTCTATTCTATTAAAATATTATATAAATATTATGAAATTTGTTCAAAAATAATTCCATCTATTTCTAAGTAACTTCATATTAAAAAATAGAAAAGTGAAATAGAAACAAACAGGCATCTTATCAAACTAAGGTTGATGATAAGTTTTTAATGCATTAGATGACAGCAAATATTTTGCTTAATAATGAAATATTAGAACCATTTCCATGGTGAAGCACGTCATAGCACATACTGCTTCTCCTCAATATTGTTTCAGAAACCCATTTAAGGCTAATGAATGTTAACAAGAATTAAACATTGGAAAGATAAGCTAGATACAAAATACTCCCTTGCGATTGATAATAAGTATCTGTCTAAAAAAATAATATTCTACACAATCCACTCCACCACTATTCTGTCAGTTTATCATACTGTGGTGGCTTGTGTGTTACTGTGAGACTGGAAGCCGTGTCACTGGTATTTCAAATGACCCGCGCAGGGTCACCCAAACGGAACAGGTGGCAGCAGAGCTTTCAGATGTTTCTGTCCATTTCTGTGGAGTTAACCATTGAAATTCTTATGGGTAGAAAAGGATCATTGCCAGACATCAAAAGCCTTGTGAGTGGCAGAAGAGCATTGTCAAAGATTGTGTCAGAAGGTGAGCAGCCCCCAAGGGCAGAAAACACTCAACGTGTACTGAGGAAAGCACCTTCTTAAAGTGAAATCGACCGTAATGATGTAGAGTAAAGCTTTGGGACCTTCATTTACTAATGGGACATGACTCAGAATGGAAAGAAACAACTATAAACATCTATTAACAATTGGGACTTGCACTATAATCTGCATGGTCGGCAAACCCCAACAGCTATGTGGGAGAAAGTGGGGGCTTTCTGCTTCCTTAAACAGTTACAGTCTCCGAAACCCCCAGAGGTGTCTCCGAGTCAGCAACTCCATAGCAGAGAGCTTGATTTGGCTTGGAGTCTGAGTGTAAGAATCTAGGAAACTTAGAATCTAGGAAATTAAGAATCTTAGAAAAATGAAAATCACCAAAAATGAATGGAATGCAAAAAGATAGATATCCTGAATGGAAGGTTATTGGCCAATATGAATGAGAAAATCTTATGGTTTATTATGTTGGGAATGACAAGTTCAAAGGAAATGTCATTGCATTCATTAATAATAAAGGCATTTCAAGATCTATCTTGAAATAAAATGCTCAAGTGGGAAGAGAATGCTTTGAAAATTATGATGGAGGCATATGTGCAAATGTGCTTGACACATTGGAGGAATATGTGAATTGTGATAAGAGATGTAAGAGCCCCCAAAGAAATTCTTTAAAATCATAATAAAATAAAAGTTAAAAAAAAGAAATACAATGCTGTGATAGGATAATATCTATACACATACTAAGAAATCCAGTCATTAAATTATTCAATTTGTGTACCAAACACAAAAGCTAGTGATGCAGACATTTAAGAATTTTACCAAAGATTACAGTCTGAAATTGAACAAACATGCAATCAAGATGATTGGTAATTTTTGGTGATTTTAATGCAAAAATTGAAAACAAGAGGAAGGAAGAGTAGTTGGAAAATATAACCTTGGAAAAAACCTCATAAAAGTACAGATGACATGATAGAATTTTGCAAGAGGAATAACCTTCATTAATACTCTTTGCCAAGGACACAAAGAGCAACTCTGCAGGTGTATTTCTAGGGAAGGATGCATAGAATTAAAATTGATTACATATGTACTCGTGTATAAGTCGAGTTTTTCAGCACATTTTTTCCCTCAACATAAAAATAATTTTATTTTTCAATAAAATTCGTGAGAACAATAAAGAACTAATATTTCTCAATTACAGTTATGAATCTTTAAATTGAAAAATATACAAAACTAAAATTTCTCTGAAGCAGTAATGAAAATGTTACATTTTCTAGTTTTGACTATTAACTTACAAGTATTTGTCAACGACTTCATCACATTTTATTTTCTGTGTATCTTCATGTCCATTAGATAGCATAGCCAGATTTGTTAACTCACCTTTGGAGCAAATGGCATGTTTGAAGAATTTTAATTAATGACATATTTTAATCATGTCTTTTAAATTAAAAGATCATTTTATTGGGGGCTCTTGCAGCTCTTATAAAAATCCACCCAATTATATCGAGCATATTTGTACATAAGTTGCAATCATTTTCTTTTTAAAAAAAAATAATTTTATTGGGGGCTCGTAAAATTGTTATCATAACCCATACATACATCCATTGTTTCAGTCACATTTGTACATTTGTTGCCATCATCATTCTCAAAACATTTGCCTTCTACTTGAGCCCTTAATATCAGCTACTCATTTTTCTCCCTCCCTCCTCACTCGCCCCTCCCTCCTGAACCCTTCATAATTCATAAATTATTATTATTTTGTCATATCTTACACTGTCTGATGTCTCCCCTCATCCACTTCTCTGTTGTCCATCCCCCAGGGAGTAGGTTACATGTAGATCCTTGTAATCGGTTCCGCCTTTCCACTCCACATTCCCTCCACCCTCCAGGCATCGCCACTCTCACCACTGGTCCTGAAGGGGTCATCTGTCCTGGATTCCCTGTGTTTCCAGTTGCTATCTGTACCAATGTACATCCTCTGATCTATCCAGATTTGTAAGGTAGAATTGGGATCATGATAGTGTGAGGAGGAAGCATTTAAGAACTAGAGGAAAGTTATATGTTTCATTATTGCTACCCTATACCCTGACTGGCCTATCTCATCCCCACAGCCCTTCAGTAAGGGATTATCCAGTTGCCTACCAATGGGCTTTGAGTCTCCACTCTGCACTCACCCTCATTTACAATGATATGATTTTTTGTTCTTTGATGCTTGGTACCTGATCCCTTTGACACCTTGTGGTCACACAGGCTGATGTTCTTTTTCAATGTGGGCTTTGTTGCTTCTGAGCTAGATGGCCACTTGTTTATCGTCAAGGCTTTAAAACCTCAGACACTATATCTTTTGGTAGCCGGGCACTATCAGCTTTCTTCATCACATTTTCTAGCACACGTTTGTCTTCAGTGATCATATTGGAAAGTTGGGCACCCAGTGATGTAATTTTTTGTTCTTTGATGTATGATAGCTGGTCCCTTCTACACCTCGTGGTCACTCACACAGGCTGGTGTGCTTCTTCCATGTGGGCTTTGATTTTTCTGAGATACATGGCATGTCCTTGCTGAAGACAAATGTGTGCATAAGCAAATGTGGTGAAGAAAGCTGATGGTGCCCGGCTATCAAAAGATATAGTGTCTGGGGTCTTAAAGGCTTTCAACACATTTTTAATACAGTTTTTGTGGTAAAATTAGGTGCCTTGGCTGACATTCAGGTCGGCTTATACTTGACTATATAGGTACATCTTTTGGAAGAGACAATGGAGAAACTCAATATCAGCAGCTAAAATCAGGTCAGGGGTCTACAGTAGAACCAATATAAATTGCTCAATTGTTCAGATTGAAGGAGAAGGAAAAGATGTAAATCCCCTAGAGTCAAATATGACCTTGATTATATCCCAGCTGAATTTCCACTTCAGAACTAATTGAGGACTAATTACAAAAAACCTAAGAACTTGTGGGATGACATCAAGAACATCATAAATGATGAAAACAACGGTCATTTAAAAGACAAGAAAGAAGGAATAACATGAAAGTGGATGTCAGAAAAGACTCTGAAACTTGTTCTTAATGTTAGAGTAGCTAAGGCAAATTGAAAAAATGATGAAGTCAAAGAGCTGAGAAGGGAAATTCTAGAAGACTAAGTAAAATATTATAATGAATTACTCAAAAACCTAGGGTTAGAACATTAAAAAGGAAGAACAAGCTTAGCAAATCTTAAACTGAATGAGCTAAAGAAAAAGAAATTAATTTCAATATTAAAAGGTTTTATGGGTAAAATATTGAACGATGCATGAAGCATTAAAAGAAAATGGAAGAAAATATATAGTCACTGTGCCAAAAAAAAATTAGTTGGCATTCAATTGTTTCAGGAGGTAGAATATGATCAAGAGCCAATAGTACGGATGGAAGAAGTCCAAGCCGCACTGAAAGCATTAATGAAAAACAATGCTCTAGGAATTGATGGAATACCAATTGAAATGTTTCAACAAGTTAACGAAGCACAAAAACAATCACTCATCTATGCCCAAAAATTTAGAAGTCTGTCACTTCACCAACTGACTGAAAGAGATCTGTATTTGTACCCAACGCAAAGAAAGGTGACCCAATAGAACTTGTAAAGTATAGAACATTATTAATATCACATCAAGTAAAATTTTGCTGAAGATCATCCAACAACAGCTGCCACAGTAAATTGGCAAAGAGAGCTGCCACAAATTCAGTCCGGATTCTGAAGGGACCTTGAAACAAGGGATATAATCGGTGATGCTGGATGGATCTTGGCTGAAAGCAGAGACTACCAGAAGATTATTATTCAACCGTGTGGACCATATCAAACTGTGGATACCCTTGAGGAGAATGAGAATTACAGAACACTTCATTGTGCTCACACAGAATCTGTACATGGGTCAAAAGGCAGTTACGCAAAGGAACAAGGCGATGCCTCGAGGTTTACAATCAAGAAAGGCATTCATCAAGGTTGTATCTTCTCACCATACTTGTTCAATCTGTATGCTGAGAAAATACTCAGAGAAGCAGGGTTGAGTGGAGAATAATCAGGATTAGAGGAAGGTTTTTAACAACCAGTGACATGCAGATGACACCACCTTCCTTGCTAAATGTGAGGAGGCCTGGAAGCATTTGCTGGTGAAGATCAGGATGACTGCCTTCAGTGTGGATGACAACTCAATGTAAAGAAGACCTCACAACTAGACGAATAGGTAACATCACGATAGATGGAGAAATGGTTCAAGTTGTTAAGGACTTTATCTTGTTTGTATCCACAATCAATGGAAGTAGCAGTCAAGAGATAAAAAGACATATTACATCAGGTAAATCTGCTGTATAAGATTTCTTTAGAGCATGAAAAATCAAGAACGATACTTTGAGCACTAAGGTGCCCCTGACCAAAGCCATGATATTTTCAGTTACCTCACATGCATGTAAAAGTTGGACATTGAATAAGGAAGTTTGAAGAATTATTGTATTTGAATTATGGTGTCATATTTAAAATTGTACATGTTAGTACAAAACTTGATGAATAAACCTAACAAAGTGTGCAAGACCAATATCAGTGAATCATCATTCAAAAACCTAAAGGAGAACGGAATTTCATGGAGAAATATTCTATGCTATTAAATGGAATTAAGGTCATTTTGTGAAGACATATTGTTATTTAATGAGTAGACCAAATATTTGAAAAAGTCATTTTTCTCAATTTTCAGATATAAATTCGAGGAAATAACTACTGAAATTTTCAGCAGAATTTTAAAAGAATTGATTTAAAAGGTATATGGAAGGATAACTTCAGTCAAGAAAAAATATAAAGAATACTAAAGAAAAACTTGTCCTACATGGTTTCAATTATTCTACCAATATTGTTCTATACATTATGAGAGATTAATAGAATTGACAACTTTTTTTTTTCAAAGTAAGCCTCATATGAAGATTCAGAATTTATTTTTTATACTTCATTAGAAGATTTTACTTACAAAGTACCTTTAGGAGTATTCCCATAATATCTTTGTACTTAAATCTTTTCAATGGCTTTAATTAATTTCAATGGCTTTAATTCATTCCTTGCCCCCCGCCTTTGATTTTCTTTCTTTCTCCCACCTTTTTTTCTCACCTTTGATTTTCTTTTTTTTTTTTTTTTTTAAGACAACATCCCATTGACTTCATAAAGGTCATAAAACTTCAATATTCATACTGGATAAAGTGTGAAAATTGTTTATAAAGAAATAGTAATTTAATGATAATATTATTGACTCAGGAGGAGACATATCAGTTAATTACACATAATTAAAAATTATTAAGGGTTCATGAGGGAGGGGGCAGTCGGGAGGGAGGAGGAGGGGAAAAAGGAAAATGAGTTAATCCAGGAACCCAAGAGGAAAGCGAATTTTGAGAACAATGAGGGCAACAAATGTATAGGTGTGCTTTGCACAATTGAGAATTTAATGATTAATAAAATTGTGGCAATTTAAATGAGAAGCAATAGTGTTGAAAAATTCATATGCTCAAAATTATATCCTTTACCTTATATATAAGAAATAAATTCATGTGAATTAGATATTTGTATACATACAAATAGAAAAATATGAGGTTTTATAAACGAGATGAAGATCTAATAAGTCATAAGTATAGAAAATTATTAATGACAGTTACTGATAGAATTGCCTGTAATTTTAAAATTTTCATGGAAAAAATTCATGTTTAATTTTAAATTTCCACAAACTTCTAAAATCCCCTCAGTATAAAAAGCCTCAAATTCTGTGAATCATATGTTAAACGGGAACTACGACTTGAAGTGAGGAATATGAATGACCATGTTATCAACAGAGAGAATTGTAAAGTCAATATGGTAGATGGAGTTAAGTTAAAATGTAATATCTTATCATTTGATCTCCCTTTTGCCCATTTTAAAGATGTTTCAGTTATTTTTAAAAAAGTGATAGAGAAACACACATGAATTAAGCCTTTGGTAAATCCCCTCTGACCTCAGACCCAGGATGTGCATAGCCTTGCTATCATGCGGAATGCATGGAAACTGCAGATTCAGTTAGGGTACAATTTAACACCCTGCCACTCCCTTTGTACCCATTTTAAATTTGTCCTTGTTTTTGAATATATTCTGCTTTCTTTTCTAATGAAGTTTTTCTGTTTTACTTTGTTATTGTTGTTGATTGTTCTTTGATTTCTTCTTAAAATATCTTTTTGCTGTAGATGAAATCCAATATAAGTAAATCTATAGAAAACTTAACTGGATTAATGGTTTCTTGGGGTATTGTAGGGAAGGTTGGGAGGAAATGGGGAGCTGATAATGATGAATACAATAACAAAATGTTCTAAAATTGATTGTGGCGATTATACAGCTATTCTTAATATGATTGAACTATTGAATTGGATAGTTTGTGAATTATATGCCAATAAAACTGTCAAAAATAGATACATATGGTCTAGACCAAGCTTTTTTCCCTTTCTAAAATCATTGTTGTCAAAAGATCTCTAACATGTTATTTTTTTTTTTTTG
>NW_022103911.1:8837795-8852795 GCF_000313985.2 Echinops telfairi
ATCATTGTTGTCAAAAGATCTCTAACATGTTATTTTTAAGTGGAAAAAACAAATTGTTAAAATAACGTACTGACAGTGTTGTTTACATGCAACTTAATCATTCTATATATAAACAATACTAAAACATAAAATGACCATACACATTTATTAGAAGTCATGACAGGGGAAACTAGGCTTACTCTACTTGCCCCATATTTGTTTTATTGTCATAAAAATCCCTGTGTTTTAGTCTCTACAAATGTTTAAATTCAGCATCCTAACATCATTACCTTTAGGATTGTTTTGCTGCTAATCTTTACTCTTCCAACCCCTGTCAGACAAGGCACAAACACGTTCCACTTGCTCTGTTCAAATTGGAGTCCCAAGGCACAGTGAGTACTGATAGGCCACAAGTTAGTTATATAAAGTGCTGAAATGTAGCCTGCTTTAGCTTGATATTTCCAAAAGTTATTTATAATGTAAAATTGACCTGTCACTGTTGAAAATTTGGGCATTCCTTGAAAAGTTAAACATAAAATTACCATATGAATCAGCAATTCCATTTCTGGATAAAACCATTGTCAACTAAGTGGATTCTGCATCATAGCGACCCTATAGGACAGCATAGAACTTTGGGTTTCCTACCCAAACTCCTTTGGATTTTCAAGATTAAATCTTTACAGAAGTAGTCTCATCTTTCCTCGGTGGTTCAGCTGGTGGGGTTGAACCACTAATCTTTGGGTTAGCATCTCAGTGAGTGTGTGATGCTGCCCGGACTCCTTCCATTTCTGGATCTATAACAAAAATAATTGAAAAATGAATATTCAAAGAAAAAAATTTGAGGTCATTCACAGTAATGTTTATCACAATAGCCATAAAACAGAAATAATCCAAGTAGCTTCAACTTATCACCAAATAAAATGTGGTATACTAATAAAATGAAAAAAATATTCTGCCATGGAAAGGAATAAAGTACCAATGAATTAATACAACATGGATGGATGAAAACCAATACAAAACTCACATATTATATTATTCCATTCAGAGAAAATATTCAGAATAAGTGAACTATTTGAAATAAAAAGTAGGTTGTGAGCGCTGGGAATAGGATAGAATGAGAACCAGTGCTGAATGGCTAAGAGTTTCCTTGGGTAAGTAAATATTTCGGGACAGAGTAACAGGCAGTGGTTGGGCAACATGGTGGTTGAACTACATTAGAAACCAAACTGTACACTTAGTGTGGTTAGTTAAATGTTGAATGGATTTTATCTTACTAAACAGTGACGAGAAAATATAAACTTGAAGTGAAGAGAATTTCCTAAATTCAAAATGATTAACTCTGTCTTAGGACCTACCGTACATACTCGAGTACAAGCCGACCCGAATATCAACCAAGGCATTTAATTTTACCACCAAAACTGCATTGAAATGTGCTGAAAAACTCGGCCTATATACAAGAATACAGTGAACCCTCGCCACTTCGCGCTTCGACTTCCGCGGCTTCACTCTATCGCGGTTTTTGCGTAACAGCGCATGCTCTGTCATTACTGCCACTGATTGGCTCATACTGTACACGCTTCTGTCTGCATCGCTACTTATCGGAGCTACGTATCAGATGCATTTTTGCTTTTGTACAGTGTACTGTAATTGTTTGCGATTTTTAAGAAATTTTATCTAAGCCCTATGATGGCTCCTAAACGAGCTGCTTCTTCTAAGCCTTCTGACAATAAAAATAAATGCCAGAGGAAGATGCTCACCATCCAGGAAAAGGTAAAACTTTTGGATATGATCAAAGATGGCAAGAAAATCGTGGAGGTTGCACGCCATTTCGACTTGAATGAGTTCCGTTCACTCCATCCGTTGTACTTCATAATATAATAAATAATAAATGATAATTGTAACGTCCAAAATGTTTTACTGCATTTCCCTTTTTCATTTAATAAATTGGTTAATACGAGTGTAATGGTGACTAAAGGGTGTTTTTTCATGTCCTCTATGCTCTAACTACGAAAACATTTGATTTACAAATAAGGAATCCTACTTCGCAGAATTTCATTTATCACGGTAGGGTCTAGAACCGATTAACCGCGATAAACGAGGGTTCACTGTATACGGTAAATAATTAGATTTAAATCAACTTCAGAATTGATGTTAATCTAATTAAAAAATAACCATGGCTATAATATATTAAGAATCTTTAGCATATCTATTTCAGAAGTTGTGATGATTAGGAGACTTGGCCTTTTCTACCCTCCTCTGGCTTCTCTGTTGCAAAAAGGCAGGAGTCAGACATGCCTGCATGCTCCATCCATCCTTCTTTACCTACTCAGACACCTGTCCGTCCTCCCAAAAGCCTCAACTTCTATGCTGCGTTTGATGATCCAATTACTGCGCCTTATTCTTTGTTTCCTGCCTTTAAACTTCAATTGACAATAATTTGCTTCCTGTTCTACCTTGCCCCCAGCCAGCTCTGTCTGATACAATTGCCTTTAAATGTTGTCAGCAAACTCTGTCTTGGAATATGGCCGAAAGCTGAAAACACTCCGAACCAGGCAAAAACAAGGACAACCCTGTGCACCTGCCCTTGTGAACACCACCAGATTGTCAGAGGCAAAAACTAAAATTGTTTGCAAATATGGTATTTATTGCTCTGTCTGCTATTGGCAGCCTGCACGTTAATTGCAGCCTGCTGTCTCTGCATCATCTGAGGATGGGGGTAGCAATCAAACAGTTGCCATTTTATTGTTTCTGACTCATGGAGATCTTACACATGTCAGAGTAGAACAGAGATCCAGTGGTTTCCATGATGATTTGAAGAGGTAAATCTAGGTCTTCCTTCCCAGTAGCCTCTGGATGGATTCAGATTTTCAAGCTTTCAGTTAAAATCCAAACTGGTTAACCATTTATATCCGCTAAGAACTCCAGGGTATGTATGACAGGCTGACAATTTGAAATTCCACAGAGCTCTCTGAAACGGAATGAAACTGCTTCTTTGTTCATTAAATTTTATCTTGTTTACTCTAAGTTTTTAACTAGATTCTAGAGTCCTACAATGGTTGATTCTGACAGCTTTTGTCAACTTATTACTTGCTTTGTGGATGAGTAGAGCCCAGGAGCCCTGTCCAATGCCGTGGTTGGTTCTCTAACCTCTGGAGAACATCTCCAGTTTTTATCATTGTTTCCTTTCCTACTAAATGATAAGCCAACATTTTGTGCATGTGTGTGTTTGTATTCTCCAATAGACTGTAATTGTTATGGGTTGTGGGCATCAGTGCTTATTATAGTGCTTTGCCAGGAGCCCTGGTGACATAGTGGGTTACCATTGGGCTGGTGGCTGGAAGTTCAGCAATTCGAAACCACCAGCCACTCCATGGGAGAAAGCTGAGGCTTTCTACTGACAGAAAAGATTTACAGTTTCAGAAACTGACAGGGCCAGTTCTCCTCTGTCCTATAGAGTCACTATGAGTTGGAATAGACCAATGGCAGTGAATTTTGGCAGTGCTTTGCCATTACATATGTTTAAATGACTGTATACAAATCAGCTTAAGAAGAAAACTTTTATGTGAGCTAATTGGAGCTGTGGCTTAATGTTGCCGATTTGTTCATCATGAGTTTTTTATACAGTTATCCATGAAATATTTATTAAGCATGTACTATGTAACCTATAGTGCTCTAGGCATAAGATTTTCATGTACAGTGAACCCTCGTTTATCGCGGTTAATCGCTTCTAGACCCTACCGTGATAAATGAAATTCCGCGAAGTAGGATTCCTTATTTGTAAATCAAATATTTTCATAGTTAGAGCATAGAAGACATGAAAAAACACCCTTTAGTCACCATTACACTCGTATTACCCAATTTATTAAACGAAAAAGGGAAAATACAGTAAAACATTTTGGACATTACAATTATCATTTATTATTTATTATATTATTTATGGCACCTAGTTTACAGTATTACATATTTCACATACAGTATTATTATACATAGTTCTTACAAATACTGTAATCAATAGCCTATGAAATGACTTAAGGGATGTACTCTACAGGTGGGTCGCTGTCTTTTTCCTCTGAAGGAGTGGGTGTAGGCAGTGGGTGCTGTTACGCAAAAACCGCGATAGAGTGAAGCCACGGAAGTCGAAGCGCGAAGTGGCGAGAGTTCACTGTATAGATAATGTATAGTGGACTAAGGCCATGATAATTTTAGTAGCAAAGATAAAAGTGTCTTAAGAATTGAAGTTTCTTGACTATTTAGTGCCTATGAAATCATAGCCTTACTATAATGTGTTTTTGTTGTTATTGTATGTTTTTTTAATGAAATATAAGTATAAACCAACTCTCAAGTGGGGGATTGCCTTGAAATCTGTTTAAATTGAAAACTGTTTCTATATGACTCAGTTTAATGCCTAGAAGATGTTCTTAAAGCTTATTTATCTAAGTTAGCAAGGTAACTTAAACTTTGCATTAAATCATTTTTGTCGTTTCCCTTTTTTTCCAATTGATAAAGAAAAGTAAGTGGAGACTTAGAAATGATTTTAATTATACTAATATCAGAAACAAGGCTTACCCATTGTCCAAAATTTCAAATCAGAAATAAATGAGTAAATTGAATGATACCAATTCAAGACCAAAGACAAATCAGCAATAGGGAAGGATGTTTACTGAATTTTTCCTGTTGGGAGTGATGGTCTCAGTAGTTGATAATAACTATGGTATACATTATGATTCTACTTATTATTACAGGATGAGGAGCTCATCTGTTCCTGGAAGTACTGACCATATGTTTTAAAATGTGTTCAGCATATCACTCATAATACAAATCCTTCTTTTCAGGCTTAATTTGATGGCTGTATCCATTTTTAAGTCTTGTTGGTGAAAAGATATTTTTTTTTCTTGTAAGATGAGTCATTTGTGAACTCCTAGTACAACTTTCAGCTGAAATTGGAAATACGTGTCATTTTTAACATATGATAAACTTTGTATTTAGTACTTTGCCATTTAGTGTCTTCACCTGCATTCTCTCATTTTAAAATAAGTAGTTTTAGATTCCATAATCATTTGAGTTCTATTTTTTAATCCAGTCTATCCACTCCTTTCTCAAACACTTGTAGAGACATATGGTGCAGTTTCAATCACTTCATATCTAGTTGAAGAATGATAGAACAATCTAGTGAGCCTTTCCCACCAGGAAAACTTCACATTCCCAAAGAGAATGGTGTACACGGCCAATTGCTCCACTACATTTCCAACATTTATTACTGCCATTTAGTAACTTTACCTCTAATCTTATTGAGAGTGTCTGTGCTACTTCGTGAAAAATCGCCATGCTGATTACCCTTATTTTTAGATCTAGAGTGGGCTTGCTTCTATTTTTTTCATAGCCAGCCAGCATATAGACAGACTGTGATTTTTCAGCCAGTCTTTAATTATAGGGTTTGTCGTTCCTATATTTATGGTACTGTTGCAAAAGCCACCTGTGAGGAAGAGATCATTGCATTGTAGGTAAGCCTATACCTCTAAACTGTGCTTTAAAACTAAGCTTGGAAAACATCAGCCCTCTTGGGAGCATTCTTTACAATGAATCAATACTTGTTAAGCTGCAATGTTCAGGATGCTTTAGTGATAAATTATTGTGTTACATGGTTCTGAGATGGCCTTTGAACTAGAAATCTTAGCAAATACACTACTGGTAAGCAGGTGTATTTTATTTTCAGATATTTTGATTATTAAGTATAGCTTTAATTTAGAGAACTATCCACAATATAAATAATATTTCATATATGCGTTTGTTGTGATTCCTGTCTGATCACTCTTTTTGGTAGTAAACCTTGTAATTATCTTCCAAAATAAACATTATTATGTATCCACTGTGTAGTGCTTATGTGATTTGGGTGTAATGAACTCAAGTCAGATAGGTAATCCCATGTGGTTAATCCACATGGTGGTTAATTCATTAATGGAAATACAATGTGGTTCTAAGACAAAGAATGTAAGGTATTCTCTTAGCTATTCAATGCATAAATGCATAAATGTCCAAATTAAAATTAACCTCAGCAGTTAGGGTCTATAGGTATTGGAAACAATTTATTGGAAGGCATTGTATGACCATTAGTGGAATCAGCCTAATTTAAAAGGTGAAACAATTACTAGAGCAGATGTTGGGGAGTAATAGTACAAGGGAGTTGTGTCTCTGACACTTTGTTTGGTAACAATGGCAGCATACTATTCATCAAGGAGGCATTATTACCGAGGGCAACATGGTGATGCACAAGCTTTCTTTCCAACAGCAAACCGGATTTAAAGTGTGACTGTTGAAGATCAACAGCTGCAGCCTTCTGTACGGATTACAACTCAATGTACAGAAAACAACACCCTCATAATTAGAACCATCAGGATCATGATGAATAAATAAGGATTGAAGTCTTCAAGGATTTTATTTGACTTGAAATCACAAAATTAAATGGCATATTGCATTGGGAAAATCTGTTGCAAAAAATTCTCTTAAAGAGTCCGTGAAAAAGATGGAGATCTTTAAAATTATAAGTCAAATTTCAAATAAAGACTATTTCTTTGCAAATTCCTCTTTCTATGATTTAGTGCAATTTTCCTACATTAAACCTATAAATTTCTTCTTCTTCTTCTTTTATTGCTGATATTGTTTGGTGTCTCTAATTAATAAATGCAAATTATGTTGTTTCTTCCCTACCTATCCTTCATATCCATTATCATACTTCTAGTTATTTTAATCACTTTGTTTCTTTATCTATGTTTATTTCTGTGATCTCAAGTCTTTTATAGAATATCATTTTGTTTGCTTTTAACCATGTCTATTCTGATCCTTGCTCTCTTGCAGTATCAGAAATTGTGTATTTTGGTTCTCAATTTATTTTGTTAGGTCTGACCCACCCCCTTAGTTCTGTTGTTTTATCATCTTATCTTTGAGCTACCACATTTCCAAAGAGCTTTGAAAGCCTGACTGCATTTCTTTATTGTTATTTTGTAGTAGCAAGAATGGTCAGAAAATCAGTCAGCCCCCATTGGGTTATGCATTCTACCAAACTTATTTTCTGTCGTATATTTGTAGTTTTTACATCACTTGTTTTCCTCTTGCTCAAGATAAATTTAAGCAGCTCTGTCATTACCTTGTTGCTGTGGATGTGAGAAAAGATGTCATGGGCAGAGCCTTGAACTGGCTTGCCGGAGGCTTGCCCTCCTGTGACTCCACCTTCTACAAGGAGACGAACATCCTCTAAGTAGTCAAATGTAACCAAACTAATTCAATCCCCATTGTTCTTTAAGTTAAGACTTTTCCAGGGGAGCCTAGGAAAACCCCTGCTATTTCACAGACACATTGAGTTAGAGCAGTAGTTCTCTCCACCTTCCTAACGCCGCGACCCTCCAATACAGTTCCACATGTTGTGGTGAACCCCCACCATAAAATTATTTTCGTTGCTATTTCATAACCGTAATTTTGCTACTGTTATGAATCAGACGACCCCTGTGAAAGGGTTGTTCGACCCCAAATGGGTCACGACCCATAGATTAAGATCTGCTGAGTTAGAGGGGAAAAAAAGTTATTTTGTTGTTACTACAATTTTGGAATTGTTTATTATTCAGTATTGCTTTTACCAACAACAAAATAACAACTTAAAACACACTAATCAAAAATGCCCTCTAATACACCTACCATTTCATCTGGAGCCAGCTTCATTTTCTTTCTGCAACCGAACCTGAGGCAGGCCAAGGATAGAGATCTACATTCTCCTTCCTTCTGAAATGTCATCACGTGTCTTGTATCACGTGTCCTATGGCTTTGACAACTTCTCCGTTTTGGCCCAGTACTCTGAGGATGATATTTATTAGTGGCACTTTCCACTGACTGTGCCCATGAAATGGTTTTGACTTGATGTTTAGGTGTTTTAACTGTTTAGCATTGTCTAACCTTTTGCAGAACTGCTTAATTAATTCATTAATCAGCTGTGGTAGTTACATAATCTGGTGTCAATTTGAGGATTATGAGTGAAGAGGTGGAGTCTGGCCTGTCAGTCAAGATATAGCTTATGAGGCCTCTGTGTAGGCATGGCCTTCTCCTGAGAATTCTGGGAAATCAGTTATTTTCCTCGTTGGAGGCATGAGACACGATCTTCTCTCTGCTGACTCCCTGGGAGACATCCCTGAGAAGAAGCCACAAGGACCTACCCTGATGCAGCCCTGGAAGCTTGAGAGGCCGCATGGAGACTCCTGGCAGCACTGAGATGCTTACACCGCCACTAGATCTGGCCTGTGATCGTCCTGCACTCGGCGTCATTACATGCATTTTGTGAGTCTGAAGAGGACTTTATAGATTTGGATTGGCCATATGGGATAATATTGGACTTGTGGACTTGATCTGGACTGGACTGGGGCATTTTCTCAATATTTAATTGCTCTTGTATATAAACCTCTTTCTCATATACATATGAGCTTCTATGGATTTGTTTCTCTAGTCTACCCGGGCTAACACATCAGCTTACCCTCAAATTGTAAAGTATTAAGATATTTTCTCAGACAATTACTGAGACATATTATTTCCTTTTCATTCGTTGTGGGAATAGAGTGTCAAAAGCCATGTCATAAAACCACTCCACATCACACCTTGATGTTCTATTTTTATTTTGTTTTCTAATTCAATTAAGCTTGTTTGTTGGTATGAAATCATTTAATAATATTTATTTATCTTGTTATTTATCTATTTGTTTGATTAATATATGTTTACATGTGCTTCTTGTTAAGAGATGGGCATGTGAACGTCTTATTGCTACTTTATTCAACCATTTTAAGTTGCAGTTAGTTTTCATATGATGTAAAGCTCCAACTGGATGACTTAAAATTTCCATAGGTAAAATTCAGAATATACTTTTGAAGGAAAGTACCCTGCCTATCTTTTAAAAGCAGGTAGTGAAGAATGCCACCTCTAAATATATGCTCTAGTATATTATATATCACAAAGAGTACTTAGAAAAGTTTGCAGAGAAATCAAATTTTTTAAAGAAGTCTTTGAAGAACACTGATATATCTGTTTCTGTTTGACAGAATATTCCTTTCAGGACCGCTTATAAAATTCAATAGGAAATCAGTTCTATATAAATGCATGAGACATTAGTACTTAGAAGAATAGTTGAAAATATGAAAAACATATTGTATGCTGTTTAAAAATTTTCTTTATATGATTGACTTATAGAAAATCAATTAAAATTCAATGATTTATTTTTTAACTATTGTCAATATTGAGTTGTATTAAGATATCAAATGAATATTAAAACTTGTCATTCCACCTTATTTGTATGACTTTATTAATTAATACATCTCTTACACCTCAACTAAATTTTGACATTATGATAGAACATATTATTTTTGCTAGATTTAAACCCGGTTCTTCAGTTTATTAAAGATATATGCTAGTTCCTATATAGAAATTTTCAAATGCTCAATTAAGAATGAACTCTCTTATTATTATTGTTTTAGTTAGCACAACAATAATAAAAGGAAATGGCTTAGCTAAATCATCTTTTACCTAAATTTGGTAAAGGGGCATACATCAATATTTTCTAGACTTAGCTACCAGTACCAGCTACCAGTACCAGTACCAGCTACCAATATTTGTTAGGCAATATTTAATGATAATTTTTATTTATTTTGAAAATTGGTCTTCTTTGCAAAGACAAGCTTTAATGTGGAGGAGAGAAGTATGTGATTGCAATGCACATCAATTATGCTTGTATACTTACAACGATTGTATACTTACAAAGAAAAAAATTTTGTTAGGAACCTGCAGGCAATTAAACCAAATGAAAATAATCAGAGTAACAAGTGCTTATAATGTGAAATGGAAGCAGATAAGCATGGGTTGAAGGAATCCACTCTTTTTTGCCTGGCTTATGGTCATTTAGTATTTAAATCAACTTCGGTTATTTGAAAGCTAAATTGTTCTTAATGGTTTCCCTGTGGCAACGAAAGTAGCACATTTAACAGTGTTGTGAAAATACAGTACCATAACATCACCTTCAGTTTTTGGTTTCGCCTGGAAATGCAATTTAGTTTGATTTACTGAAGATCATTCATTAAGTGAATAGCAACAAAAGTTTTAAATTCTCATATTTGTATTCTGTTTTATTTCTTTTGCTTTCTGGACAGTATGCTCTCAGATTATTAATTTACTCTTCATGTTTGTGAATTCATAATTAGCAACATAAAAGGTGGCATCTTTATAATTATTGATTTGCTTGCTAAGAAGTAGCAGATACTAAAGAAGGATTTCAAGCACACACCCCGTGTTAAGAAACCTCCTCGTGTATTCTTATTCATGTTTCAAATTGAATTAATATATATTCATATAATGGATATCTATTTAGCTAAGTATTTAGGTATATGATAGGTAGGTAGATTAGATAGATGATAGATACATAGAAAGATAGATAGATACATAGAAAGAAAGAAAGAAAGATAGATAGATAGATAGATAGATAGATAGATAGATAGATAGATAGACAGAACGATAGATAGATAGATAGATAGATAGACAGGCAGAGAGACGCTGTTTTTGGGCGACATCAGTTTGGTTCTGGAACAATATAACAAAATGCTGCTTGGTCTCACACCATCCTCAAACAGTTATATTTAAGCCCAGTGTTGCAGTCACTATCAATTCATCTTATTGATAGATTGATGAACAGATAGATAAATAGATACAGTTATGGATTTTTCTGTCTGTCTATCTGCCTGCTTACCTCCCTGTCTACCTACCTATCTACCTACCTACCTATCTGAAACTGTCTTGGTGACGCAATGTTAAGTGCTCGGCTGCGAACCACTACGTTAGCAGTTTAATGCCCCCAGTGACTCCAGCAGAAACGGATCTGGCCATCTGGTCCTGTAAAGATTGTATCCAAGAATACTCTATGGAGAAGTTCTATTTTGTTCTGTTCTATAGAATTCGTACGAATCAAGCTATAGTTGAAAACACTTAATGACATTTATCTATCGAAAATGTTAGATCTTACAGAGACCTATATGCATCAGAAAAAACCCTAACATGTAGATTTCTGATACAAAGACTTATAAGTATGTGCTTTATATCCAACATATTTTATTGCAATACTTCTGAAACAGAAATGTTGATCCAAGTTCCAAGGATAATGCAGTAGTGAAAGCAAACCTCTACTTAAAAGCCGACCTGTCTCTTCTTAACAGACATTGAGAGGTGTGCTCACAGAGACAAGCTGTCGTGGTATCAGGTTAACAGTGACAGTTTGAAGTGATTGCGGTTGTAGAACTTCCCGCAGGCAGTTGCTGCTTGCTTTGTTAAATTGCACACATTTTTCAGTCAAACATTTTCCTGGCTGCATCAAAGGTGTTGAGTAACTATGTTAACCTTGGTGTGATTTGGCGATCGGAGATCAAGTAAAAGTCAATAAACGTCTCCCACATCCCTGATAAACTCCAAGGGCACAAACAGAGGTGTTTATGAACTGTAGGGGACAATTTGGTGAAGTATACGTTTCCCTTCAAATTGCTTATTGCCATTTTAGTGTTAGCAGAACATATTTTAAGTCACTTCTTTGACAGAACATATTGGTTGGCATTGCGTAGGCTTCTGTGTTTTTATGAGACAGATGGCAATTCTCCATTTTCGTGCACTGTTATCTTTTAGCTTTAAGTATCACATTTACTGGGGAACTGGACTTTGCTCTGAATGATTTTTCTACTTTGAGCAGTCCCACTTTATGAAACCTCTTTCAAAGGAAACATTAAGATGGGTACCTATGAAATTATAACAAGGACTATTGCTTAAAAAAATGGTTCCATAGTGTAGTGATTTTTCTACGTCAGTTATAGAGTTCCTTTTTAATTTTGCTTCAGGATTGTTTTAGAGGGATGTCGTGGGAGTACAAATAATGTAGACATTGACTAGAAAAAATACTCATTGTCATTCTTTTGGCATTGAAGAATTCTAAAAAAGAATATCTCTTACACAAAATTATAAGGAAAACAAACTCTCCAATATTTTAAGATTTAGCAATATTTATATTGATAAATATAAATAGCAATATATTATGTGATATACTCCTTTAAAATGGAAGTTAAAATATATGGTCTTTAAACATGAATATTCAAGTGGAATATTTTAAAACTAAGTAAAAGTTGAATGTAACCAATTCAAAATTTACCTCTTTCATTCACAATACACAAGGGAAAGAATTTGGTTTGTTCAACAGTAGTATCATTTGCATTGTATTTTAATTACATAGTTTGACATGTCATAAGTAATAATTCTCTTACAGAAAATGAAAGATAATTTTTAAAAAATATACTTACCGTGAAGTGATATGATATTTCATTTATTTAGTGATTTGGGAATATATTTAAATTGTTTTGAGATTTTCAACATATACAGATCACAATATGATCTGACATATTTCCTAATACAGTGAATTTGTAATAATACAGAATGTATGAGTGCATGATAAAATCATCACTACTATAGCAAATTTGACAAAAGGCCCCATGTTCCACTTCTTGTATGAAGTTGTTTTTCTACTACTCTCTCCCCCTTATGTCCTGGTCATTTCCAAATCTATTTCTTTAACCATTTAAAAATATAACTCATTTTATATTTATTGTTGTTGGTGAGCATATACACAGTTGTTGTGTTGTTAGGTGCTATCAAGTCAATTCCAACTCAGAGCAAATGAAAATACAACGGGAATGAGACACCCTTCTGGTCCGGAGCCATCCTCACAATTGTTCTTATGGTTGAGCCTATTGTTGTAGCCACTGTGTCAATCCGTTTGTTAAGGGTCTTCCTCTTTTCCACTGCTTCTTTATCAAATATGATGTCCTTCTCCAAGGAGTGGTCTTTCCTGATAACATAGCCAAATTACACGAGACAAAAATCTCACCATCCTTGCTTCTAAGGAGCATCTGTCTGTACTTCTTCCAAAATAGATAGGTTGGTTCTTTAGGCAGTCCATGGTACATTCAGTAATCTTTGCTAACAGCGTGGTTAAAATGCCTCAATTTTAATTCAGTCTTCTGTATTCAGTGTCCAAATTTCATGTGCATGTGAGGCTATTAAAAATACCATGGTTTGAGTTAGGCCCCCCTTAGTCCTCAAAGGAGCATCCTTGTTTTTCAACACTCTAAAGATTTACCCAATGGGATGTATCCTTTGATCTTTTGACTGCTGCTACCCAGAGCACTGAATGTGGATCCAAGCAAGATGAAATCCTTGGCACCTTCAAACTTTTCTTCCTTTATCAGGATGTTACCTATTGGTCCAGTTGTCAGGTTTTTTTGTCTTCTTTACATTGAATTGTAATCATAATGAAAGTGGCAATCCTTGATCTTCATCAGCAAGTGTTTTCAATTCTCCTCATTTTTAGTAAGCAATGTTCTGTCATCTGCATAACAAATTATCAATAAAGCTTTCTTCAGTACTGATACAGCATTTTTCTTCATATAATCCAGCTTCTCTTATTATTTGCTCAACATATAGAATGGAACTATGGCGAAAGTACACAATCCTGATGCACACTTCTTGACTTTAACCAAGCAGAATTCCCTTGTTCTTATCACACCACTGCCTCTTGATCCAGATCCAGGTTCCATGTGAGCACAATGAAGTGTTCTGGAGTTCTCATTCTTCTCCCGGCTCTTCACAGTTGTTTTTGATCCACACAGTTGAATGTCTTTACATAATCAATAAAACACACCAAAAGCATCTTTCTTGTATTTTCTGCTTTCGGCTGAGCTCCATTTGACTTAAGCAATGGTATTTCTACTTCCAGGTCCTCTTCTGAAGCAAGGCTACCTCTCTGGAAGCTCCCTGTCAATGTACTACTGCCAATCTTGTTATATAGTCTTCAGCAAATTTTGAGTAGCATGTGATATCAATGATATTGTTCTATAATTTTGCTTTCTGTTGAGTCTCCTTTCTTTGGAATGGATTGTTGTTATTGTTAGATGCTGTGGAGTCACTTCAGATTTTGTGTACACCATAGGGAACAGGATATAGATCCTGTTTGTATTAGTCTGGATAGACTAGAGAAACAAATTCATAGATACTCATCTGTGTATAAGAAAGAGCTTTATATCAAAGAGTAATTGTATATTAAGAAAACATCCCAGCTCTGTCCAGATAAAGTCCATAAGTCCAATATTAGCCTATATGTCTGATACCTATCTATAAATTCCTCTTCAGATTCATGCAACACATGCAATGATGCCAAATGCAGATCACAGGCCAATGGGTGGAAAGTCTTGTGGATCCAGTGCTGGTGGGAACATCTCAGCACTGGCATGGGTCTCCATGTGGAGCCTCCAGCTCCAGGGCTAGACTCCACCCCTTTGCTCAAGTTGCTAGGAGATTATGTCACTTTCTCACCCTGTATGTTGGAATGACTCAAAGGGAGTGAGTTTTGCCTTTGAATTTGCAATGAGTGCATATATGGACATCTTCCACTCAATTGGCCAAATAGCTGTTTTCCAAATTTCTTGACACAGACATCAATTTGTTGGAGCATTTTAATAGGTATTCCAACAATTCTTGGGTCCTTGTTTTCGGATGGTGATGCTTGGAATTCTTCCTTCAGTACCATTGGTTCTTGGTAACATGCTACCTCTTGGAATGATTGAAGGGATAAAAGAAGGATGTAGCGTGGAGTCACATCTTACCTCTACTTCAAAGGAATCATCCATGGGAAGTTGTGAAGACACCTGCTCACTCTGTACATTTCCTCTTAGGAACTTGTAGTGTGTGAAGCATAAATCTTGGGAAATTGGAAGTCATCAAAAATGAAATGGAAAGCATAAAAAAATGAAACCCTAGGCATTAGCAAGCTGAGATAGACTGGTTTGTCACTTTGAATTAAAAAAAATCATATTGTACCTGGAATGACACAAGCAAGAGAAATGGTGTTGCCATCATTATCAGAAAGAATATTTCAAAATCAATCTTGAAGTACAATGCTGTCAGTTAAAGGAC
>NW_022103911.1:8854147-8856124 GCF_000313985.2 Echinops telfairi
GTAAGAAATAATTAGGATAATTAGGTAAAAAAAATAAAAAAATAAATAAAAAAAAATAAAAAAAAATAAAATAAAAATTTTTAAAAAATAAATAAATAAAAAATAAAAAATAATTAAAAAAAAATAAAAAATAAAAATAAAAAAAAGAATAGGAATTCCAGAACCCTTCATTGTGCTCATGCTAAATTTGTACATGGATCAAGAGGTAATTTTGTGAGCAGAACAAGGGATTCAAATAGCATGGTTTAAAATCAGGAAAGACCGTTTTCAGAGTTGTATCTTCTCACCATACGCATTCAATCTGTATTTAGAACAATCAGCAAATACATATTACCACGCCCTGCCAAAATGACAAAAAAGTCTGGGAGAAGTACGGCTAGATTCCTCCTTAGGGGGAGCACGGTGAGCCGGTGTCTTAGATATTTTGGACATATTGTCAGTTCTTGGAGAAGTACATCATGTTAGATAAAGTAGATGGGCAGAGACAATGAGGTAGGCTGTCAAGAAGATTAATTGACACAGTGGCTGGAATAATTGTGACGATGGCACAGAGCAGGGAACTGCTTGGTTCTTTTGTGCATAATGTCACTGTGGGTTGGAACTGACTGGAGGGCACCAAACAATAACAACAAACAAACACCATTTCCTCAGGTTATCTCTTCCTATCTGATATAGTTAAAGTTTATTGTGCCAACCTGGCCAATAAACACATGTGGGGTTAATTGAAGGGCAGAGAGATAAATGGCTCGGTGAGCCTCGCCTTTCTAGTTCTCGGGTCTCTTGCTTTATGTTGGTCAGACCAGGGTGCAGCTGCCTTAGCCAGTTCCCTGCTTCAGCCGACAAGGCTCGCTTCCTGCAAGACATCCCTGAGGAGAAGCCACATGGACCTACCCTGATGCAGCCCTGGGTGCTGGAGCATCCATGTGGAGACCCCTGCCAGCGCTGAGATGCTTACACATTCACTGACGCAGCGTTCCTCCTGCAGTCGGCATCATTGAGTGTGTTTTGTGAGATGGAGGAGAGCTTTGTGGATTGGTGTTGGACATATGGGTTAATGTTGGACTTGTGGGCTTGGGCAGCACGGGGTTGGGATGTTTCCTTGATGTGCACTTAACCTTTATATAAAACTCTCTTATATATGAGTTTCTGTGGATTTGTTTCTTTAATCTATCCAGACTAACACACTATCCATCTTCAACTACCATGTCTCACTTTCAACATTTATACATTTTATCATTTAACTCACAATATTTGAATTGAGATTGGAATATATTTGACTTGTTTATTTGGAAGTTACAGCTCATAGGGATACAACTATGGAAAGGCTTTATGTTATTATCTAAATCATGCCAACAATGCATTCCTACTTTAGGCATTAAGCAGTTAACAGCATTAGCTAGTTACTAAAATTTAGGTGATTTTGTGTTTTCAAACAGACTTTATGATAGTTAGGTTTATTGTGCCAATTAGGCCTCCATAGGAACATGTGAGTGAGGTTTAATCAGGTCGAAGCTTGATTGTGGCAACCAAAATAAGTACTTTTTGCAGGTGGCATCTGTCTTTCTTTCTCCCTGGTGATTGAACCACCATTCTGCTGCTTGAGCTAGTTCTATGGGGCAACCACATGCTGCATGACTTGTGGGCCAAGCCAACCCATGGATCATGCTGCTAGAACTTGAGGTTCCTTCAAGACCTGCTTCATTAGAGTGTTGGTGCATACATCCCTTGAGTTGGAGATCCCATCAGGGCCTGCTTGGCTAATCTCCCAGAACTGCGGACTGTTGCTGCCCCAACCCGCTGTCTATTGCTTTCAGGGGGGACTCTGCCTATCTTGCTTGAGGACAGACTCCTCTTTATACTACCTTGACCTTGGATTGGGAGTTGAAGGACCGTCAGTATATTAACTGTTCCATGAAATTAAGTTGAACTAACCCTCTGTACTGCTGTATTGACTAAATTAGTCATTATATTCCTTCT
>NW_022103911.1:8857669-8879254 GCF_000313985.2 Echinops telfairi
ATCATAGAATGCCAATTTAATAGAAGAAAGTATTCTTGCATTGAGGGAGTACTTGAGTGGAGGCCCAATGTCCTTCTGTTACCTTAATACTAACCCTATAAATATATGTACATAGATCTATTTCTCCATCCTCATATATAAATATATTTGCATATGTGCATGTCTTTATACCTCTATAAATTCCCTTTGCCTCCCAGCTCTTTCCTCTATTTCAAAGGTCTTATAGCAACTTTTTTATCATTCACAGTTCCTTGAAAGACCACACTAACCTAATATTAACATCATTCTGAAATGCTATTCTGAACGTGGATTAAATATTTCCGTCATCAAATCCACACCAAAATTCTATGTCCTCCAGGGTCATTTCTCTGGCAAGTGGGAACTTGTGGAAATTGTGATTTCCAGGGACAGTGGTTTTTCCCATTCATTGGTAGTACTCCGTGGGACCACTTCTTCATTTTCCTTCCCCTGTACAGTGGGAAACTTTTATGTACACTAAATGTCTAAATGGGGGTGGGGAGGAGCCTTTCTTTCCCCTTAGCCAGAAGAAGATTATCAATGACACTGGACACCCACAGTTAAGAAAATTTAGTTCTCCTTTTATTTGTCCTGTAATGGCATCAATTCATGAAAACTGATCTCTAAAAGGGAAACTTTCTGCTTTAGACGTTCACTGTCTCTTATGGTAGGAGCCCTGGTGGCACAGTGGTCTGCTAGCTTCAAGGTCATCAGGTTGAAACTACCAGTCACTCCAGCAAAAAGACAGGGCTTTCAACTCCTGTAAAGAGTTACAGTCTCAGAAACTCACAAAAGCAGTTCTACCCTGTTCTATTGGGGTTACTGTGATTTGGCATCTACTCCAGGACAGGGATTTTGCTTTTCTCACTTTGTCTATTGTGGTAACCCATAGTCATAGGTGGTTATTGATTATTGAACATCGAACTTGTTCCAGTTGAGATACATTGCCAGTGTAACATTCACATTAGATTTAAATGACTCAGTATGAAAAAAAGAAAAGAATGTTAGTTACTATTCTTCACATTTGTTATATGGGTAATATATTTTAAATGTATCAGAATAGGTAAAAGTATATTACCAAAATTATTCACATCTGTTGATTTTTACCTGACTTGGCGTAACTATTCAAAAATTTCAAATTACATGGGTGTCTCATTTTGTATATTAAGTTGTAGCGACTTAGCATTACCAAATAAAATCCATTGACTTCAAATCAATCCCCACTTATCATTACTCTATAGGATTGATCAGAACTGTTCTGTGGGATTTCAAGGATTGTAACTTTATGGAAGTAAACTGCCACTTCTTTTTCCCAAGGAGCAGATAGCGGATTCCAACTAACAGTCTTTTTTTAATGAACAGCCCAGTGCTTAAACCATCTACCACCAGGGCTCCTTTCACTCAGAACATAAGAAATGTAAATTCAACTCTAGTGGGAATTCTGTTAGCTTATAATATGGGGTAAAATATGTATTCTGTTTGCCATTTTTGTGCCCCCCCAAAATCCATAAATAATCCCACCAGCAATAAAAAGAATATTATTTTCTCTTTTAAAACTCTTACTGAAACATTTTCCTTAATGTATGCTATTCAGAAAAGTTGGGTCTAAAGTTGGTGAGATCTTTATATTGGGGCAACTGGTAATACTATTTTAGTTATAACATTAGATAAAGTCAGGAGCGCTTTAGTCTCAATATTGGAGTGGAAAGGAATGCACATATCAGGATTAAAATCAGCCAAGATTAGCAACAGAAATCAGAAGATTGTAAGGCAATTTATTATAAAGTTTGCTTAAATTGTGGAAATTGCTTTCCTCGTGTTTGTTAGAATAATTGAGATATGGAAATTATTTTTCTAGACTAATCTAAAAATACATTCTATCATGCATTGTAGTTTCATTTCAGGTTGCATATTCCTTATTGCATTGAAAAACCTTGTTTAAATATTTTTATGTGAATGGGGTAATAAGTTATATTATTAAGTAGACTCTCCATGTGTCATTTTTTGTTAAAATAAAATATTGTAAACATTTATAAATGTAAATCATTAAATAGAGAATAATGTGTATTTACCTTTTTAGAAAGTCATTCAAAATTGCTATAAGGGCAAATTTTATCAAGGTAACCCCTACTCCCTTGTTATAATCATTATAAAATATTGGAACTGTAACTTTAAAGGAAGTTGTCCTTCTCCTTCTGCCTAGATGTCGTGTCTTCTTGGTAAAACAGATGTCTAAAAATATTCCCCTTCCCTATCTAATTGAGTATCTATGAGAGTGTGCCATAATTGGTATTCTGATTGCACTCAGATTCCTCATCATATCCATTTTTGTTTCAATACCGTCATTATCATAGTTTTACATTATCATACTTAAAGCACTTATGATATATGCAGAGAAAGTGGTAAAAGATGAGAGTTATAATTGTGGGTCTTAGAAAAAAAAGCACAGGAGAATTTTCTGAGAAGGTCATTTAACTGCATATTAATAAAAATAGAAATAACCAATGATAATAAGCATTAAGCTAAACAAAGGATAACAATGTGACCTTCATGTAAATAGAAACTGGAAATTTGAATTTTGTTTGTATATTGATATATGTGCTAGTTATTTGACAGTAGTGGTAAGCGCTTATGTTTTTGAATTTCAAATGAATATCAAACAGAAAGCATGAGGGATAGCAAAATATCCATTTTTCCCTTTTATTTATTTATTTTTTGCCCTATAGGAATTTATATTATGATAGGATATTCTTTGAAAGAATAAGGCACATGATTGAGTAAGCCATTTTACAAATTTTTAGCTGCTATTTTTAGCTGCTAACTGCTAACCGTTACCCACTGCTTACTACTAAGTCATTTCTATTGAAATGAACAGTTTTAGCAAAGCTGAAATCACTTTAAAATACATGTCATTTTAAAATGCAGATATACAATTAGTTCACAACATTGCAAACCTACATGTCTACTACACACACTTATATGTACATGTATACACTTTATTCAGAATGAAATTATATCCATTTGATATAAATAATCCAAAATTACCCAAAATCTGTTAAAGTGAACATTTAAAAATATTTAAATAAATATGGTAAAATATAGTGCTATAGTAATAGAGAAAGCAAAATAAAAATGAAGTAAACAAATTGAAAATTGTTGTCTCTTTAATCTTTGTAGTAGATTTTTCAGTATTTTTATACTTCTGGAGTTGGGATTCTCGTGAGTATTAAATACCATTTTCAACATCCTGTGAGTTACTAACTAAATACCATGATTCCTGTTCCTATTCTTAGAAAATATAGAAGTACAAAACCAAACCTGTTGCCACTGAGTTGATCTCTACTCCGGGATGTCCACTAAGAGTTTTCAAAACTAATGTTTCTGAAGCAGTTAGTTCCTCATCCCTTTCTTGTCTTGAATAGTGTTTACAAGTCAAATGTTTAAGTGTTTGAACCACCCAGAGAACCTACATATCTTAGAATGATAGCACTTTTTGAAGTTTGTTATAGAGAAAATTAATTTATACTTTAACCCTTCTTAGAAATATCTTTTAAATGAGATGAGGCAGTCATTTGCAAGTCATAGGTGTGGACATTTCTAAAGTTAGATGATTATACAATTTTATATTTACTTTCATTCTTTGCCTCAAAAACGTATCATGTTGGTGGTCCTGCTGAAGTAGTTGACAAAGATACACACGTCTCATCAAGTATATGCTCCAGTGGAAGTATGCTTCTGTTTATTTGTTCTGACCACTAAAGAGTCATATAAAAGCTGTTCCTTACTGCGTTCACTTTATTTTGCCCTCCAGTTTACTAGAGAGAGTGTCTTCTCCTAATCTAATCATCCTTCTTGATGATACATTCAAAGATGAATTTCAGACAATCTTTGGTGATCTGTAGAGATTTGGGATACTGGGCTGTATAATCACTTATGCACTCCAACTCATGCAGAGGTATCTGGAAAGATAATCTGCTTCTCAAAGTGTACCGTTCTGGAAAATTCTAGAGTGCTGTTCTATTCTGCCCATGCTGCCAAAATGACTTTGAATCAACTCAATGGCGACTGTTCTTTGATTTTGTTTTTTAAACAAAGCTTTTGTTACCTAATTTTTGGAAGTAGATATCTAGAACTCTGTAGATGGCTAGACTTATCTTTCTTAGTCTGTCTTTGTCTGGAAACTCCACTTAAACCTGTTTACAATAGATGACTGTCTTGGTCTTTGAAGTACTGATGAGAAGATCTCAAGCATCACAGCAACATGTTAACAACCAAAATCTGGCAAACTGCTGGATGGAAAACTGATTTACCTAGTCTTGAGCCAGTCTTCAAGCCACATTTGGAAGTAAATTCTATAGATATGAAGCCAGTAGCCATCTATTCACTTTTTATTTATAGACACCCAGGTGTGTTAGAGTAGAACCGCTCCACTTTAGGTTAAATCCTTATTTTTAAAATAGATTATTAAAAATGTCTACATTGAGTATTTTGCTTTCTGCCTTATCATCTCAGAAGGCCAAAGTGAATTGAAAATGTTTTATCCTATGATTTTTCCTCCCTCAGAGGATGTTGGTGGTCTTCAACTGCTGACCTTGTGGATTGCAGCCCAATGCATAATAATTATGCCCCCAGAGCTCCAAACCTCCAGAAGGAGAAGAACAATCAATGTCTGTTCTTTAAATACACCCACTTTGTGATATTTTGTTATAATAGCCCTCAGAAATTTAAATCGTTCTGTTCTTAACTTGCTGGTTTTTTCCTACAAATGTGTTAGAGTTTCTATTTCTGCTTTCAAAATTACACATGCAGCTTGGCTAAGTAATGATTATATGATTTTTACATTTAGGAATTTTTTTTGGGGGGGGATGCCTGAAACCATATCTAATGCCAAACCTTATATATTTTATGCCTTTTAGCACCTTTCATGGGGCAGTTTAATATTCATAGCCATGGAAATAATTCTAAACTGTCATGAGTCTATGTACAACTGCAAGACACACTCTCCAATCCTCTGCCATCCTCACAATTGTTATGTTTGAGCCCCATTGTTTAATTCAAACCTATCTTTCTGCATACCTTAAATCACACACACACCAACAATATTTTGAACCTGTGTTCTTGGTTGATTCAATTATTTTTTCCTGAAATAATTCTATCCTCTTCTCAGTTTAATAAACCCTTACTCATTCTTGAAAATCCAACTAAAATATTATGTTTGTTAAGCCATTCGCAAACACTTCCAAATAAAAATATATCTTCATTATTTTAACAGTTAATTTTAATGCATTTAATTTTATAGTCTACCAATAGAATATTTCTCCTTTATCTACAAGTTATGCTTCAAGAACTCCAGTGGACACATGGAATTACAGTTATTACCTAGAACTACACTATTGCTACATATATTACATTATTTCCTATATGTACATGCTTACTACAAAGTTTGATTTATAAACTAGGCATAGTAAGGGATTAGCAAAATAACCGTAAATAAAATGAGTTAAATTAACAAAGCACTGTAATCCTGAAATATTCATTTGGATAACCTTGAAGGCTACTAAGCAACTAATACCACATATAACCCAGATATCCCGGGTGAAGATAACTCATTTCCCTGATGCACTGGAACCAGACATGAGATTTTATCACGCTTCCCAAAAGTATGTGCAATTCAAATTTTATTAATTGATACTCTCTGTAACTTTACATTTAATATTTTCAAATGAAACCAGGGAGAGTGAATCATCAAGAAAGGTCCTGTCCGTTTTACTGATTTTTTTTTTTATTTAAAGGGAATGGAGTTAATAGTTACTAGCTCTTCTTTTATATTGTCCCTGATTATGGAATAAATAGAATATTCCATTGTAAAATATTATAAAATGTGTAGATCATGTCTATTGTAGGTCTTTTTGAAACCATGAAACCACAAACATCTGTAATTTCATCACTTAGCGATGAAAAACTTTATAAAGTCTTGTCATTTTCTTCTCTTTTCTTTTAATACATTTAATATCTATGGTAATTAGGTCTTATGTCAATGGTATTATCTAATATAATGTGTTCAACTCCATGATGGAAACATCTGTGAGCATCCAACAAGTTGTAGAAAGAATAGGGTCCAGTTCTACACACTTATTGAAAGGGAATTTCATAGGCGTGTGGCCTGCTCTTAATATTAGTTGACCCTGGGAAAGCTAGCTCAATCCTTCTTGCTGGTGCTGAGCCTTCATCTGGCTCATCAACTCACCAACCTGTGGAGCTATCAGAAGTCTGCCATTTGCTTCCGAATCTTACTCAACTCTGCAGCCATGAGCCTAGCTTGATGACCTAGGATTCATGTGCCAGCCCATGATCATTCTGATTCCTTGTTTATCTTCCTGCTTCCTGGTTAATTGCCCCCAGGAGCTATGTGTGTCAGAAAACCTCCACCAGAACATCGGACCCATGGACTTGAATCATACTAGCCTTAACCATTTCTACAACTATGTGAGCCACCTTTTGAATAAAAAATTCTTTAAATATAGATATAGGCATCAACATCAATATCAAATACATACACGCATAATTAAGCATCACTAGTTTTGCTTCTGTAGAGAACCGAGTCTAACACAATTCCTGTCAATCCAATAATTCATGCATATATGGTAGATATATTAGATTAAGAAAGGTTAACTATGTGTTTCTTCCTCATATAAATAAATTTAATTCATCTCTTATTTTATTTCTCTCTCTATCACTCACTCCGTGACTCCTTCCCTCTCTTTTCTCTCTTCTTTCTTTCCCTCCTTTCTTTTTCTTTTTCCTTCTCTATCAGTACACTTCAAATGTAATTTTTAAAAACGTTATTAGTATGATATTTTATCTTGTAATTTAATCTTTTTATTGTTTCTTAACTGCATATGTTTACTTTATATGTTCAATAATAAGCATTTCTCATTTGATAGATTTTTCCAGTTTCTGGAATTCTTAAATAACCCAGTTAGTTGTTGTTATAGGATCCTTTGTAGCATCGTGACTTATGCGTTGTGGTCTAGACCATCAAGTCAACTGTTCAAATCCACCAGCTGCTCCTTGGGAAAAAAGACAAGGCTCTGTGTTTCTATAAAGATTTCCCATCTCAGAGGCTCAAATGAGCAATTCTGCCCTGTTTCCTCGGTGCTCTGAGTTGTGATTGACTCGATGGTAGGGAGTAAATAAATACCTTGCTGATGTGGTTGTTAGGTGTCATAATGAACCTCCGTACAACCCACAGAAATGCTGGCTGTGTTTTTTGCCATCCTCAGAATCATTCTTATACATTATCCCATTGCTGAAACTACTGTGTCAATCCACTATCACTGTGGGTTTTCTATTTATTAAACCTCTACTTTACTAGCTTGGTGTTACTTGGCACTTGAAATTACTTAGAATTGAATAAATGTTCATATTAATCATGGAAGCTGGATTTTATGAAGACTAATGCAGCATCAGGGACTGTAGGAAGGCGTGTTAACCACTTGCAACGTGCAGGTGACACAACCTTGCTTGCTACAAGGGAGGAGGAATTGAGGCACTTGCTAATGAAGATCGAGGATTGCAGCCTTCAGTGTGGATTGAAATTCAATGTAAAGAAGACAAAAATCCTCACAGCTGGACAAATGGGTAATATCATGATAAATGAAGAAAAGATTAAAGTGGTCAAGGACTTCCTCTTCTTAGATCCATAATCAATGGTCATGGAAACAGCAATCAAGAAATCAAAGGATAAATTGCATTGGGTAAATCTGCTGCACAAACCTCTGGAGTACTGGAAAGCAAGGATGTTACTTTGAGGACGATGATTGGGCTCAAGTCACGATGCTTGTTTCAACCTGAGTTCTCATGTTCCTGCACTATCTGGGACAATATTTTCTTCATATGGTTTTCAGGTGTTAATCCCCCATGAGTGGGAAACTTGTTTCATTTTAGTCTGTTCTTAGCCTGGACACTCATCTGAAATCTGTTCATCTTGGTGACCCTGCCGGTATTTTAAATACAGGTGACAAAGCTTCTAGCATCAGAGCAACATACAAACTGATAGACAGATGTTGAATCTAGCTTCTCTAATTATTTGCTCAGCATACAGATGAAATAAGTATGGCCAAAGGATACCATGCAGTGACCCTGTCGGTATTTTAAATACAGGTAACAAAGCTTCTAGCATCAGAGCAACATACAAACTGATAGACAGATGTTGAATCTAGCTTCTCTAATTATTTGCTCAGCGTACAGATGAAATAAGTATGGCCAAAGGATACAACCATGCAGCACACTTTTCCTGATTCCAAATTATGCAGTATCCTCCCATTCTGTTTGCATAACTGTAGGTATTGAGCTTCTACATTATCCTGTCTCACAGATGTAATCAATTTGATTTCTTTGTGTTCCATGTGTACAGTCGCTGTTTGCATTGTTGGCATAAAGTATTTTTTTATGAACAGGTCATTGGTCCGGCTCATTTCTATCTTGTGGTCTCCACCTTTGTTTCTATCACCAAGACCATGTTTTCCAATTACTGTTCCTTCCTTTCTGTTTCCAACTTTTGCCTTCCAATTGCCAATAATTATCAATTCATCTTGGTTGCATATTGGTCAATTCCAGATGGAAAACGTTGTGGTGCTAGAATGAGTCACTTGCCTTGTCACTAGCTTTTGTGGTTGGTGCATAACTTTAAATAATCGTAGTATTTATTTCATTTCCTTGGATGCAGATAGATGTAATCTTTCACAGATAACATGGCACTTTAAGATAGAACTTGGAATGCCCTTTTGAAAGATGAATGTAATCCTATTCCTCTTGATTGTGTCCTTCTTTGATTTGATTTTCTACTTCCAATTTTCCAGTATTAGTCCATTTCAGCTCACTGATGCCTAGGATAAATAGCTGTATGCATTCCATTTCATTTTGGCACCTCCTAAATTTTCTAGATTTAGAATTCGTACATTCCAAGTTCCAATTATTAATTGCTATTTGGAGCTATTTCTTCTTACTTTACATTGTGCCTCATCAGCAAATGATGATCCCCAAAGCTTTCTGCCCACAGGCTCACTTCATTCAGGTCACCACGGCGGACTTTTCTTTAAGAAGGCAGCTCCTCCTCAGCACCATTTCCTGTGCCCTTGACCCAAGGAGCCTGGTCTCTGGCACTCTGACAATGTTCTGCTTCCATTCATTAGGTCTTAATTACTTGATATGTTTCAATTCTAGGCATAAGGATTTCAATGGTTTCTTCCTCTGAAGTGGAAAATTGAGTCCTTAGTAGTCTTCTCCGAGTCTGGAAGCTCTGCCGAAACCTGTTCACTTTGAGTGACTCCGCTGGCATTTGAAATATCAGTGGCATTGCTTCCAGCCCACAGTAACATACAAGCCACCACAGTATGACACACTGAGAGACAAGCAGTGGGATAGACACATAGTGGGGTGGCTGTCCTAAGAAGGTCAAAATAGGAAGTTACTTCTTCTATTGGTATAGAAATCAAAGATGTTGGCCAATTTGTAGACAAATACCAGTAAGGGAACTGATGGTGGGGACTTCAATCACAGCCTCCATTAAAACAGGGACTCAAGAAACACTCCCCCTTATTTCTGCCTTATTAAATAACAAATAACTCACTTCAAAATTGGACCATAAACACATGTGTATAGAATAGAACCTACAATATATTAGAAATGGGAGATTATATCCAAAAGGGCCATATTAGGTAATTCATTGTGCCACATCTTTCTATAAAAATAAATAAATATTCTGGAAATAGCATTTAAAATATTTCCCAATATCATTAAAAAAGTATGAAGGTAAGATTCTTCTTAATAAAATAAGTTGAAACACTTGGCCCATAAAATTACATATAAAATTAGAGAAAGGCAACAGCTTTAGGGGGAAAAGGGATATAGAGATATAAAAAATGAAAATTTATAATATATTTCAACATTCAATACACTGAAAATTTAGGAAACAAGGACATTTTACTAGAAAAGTATAAAATAACAAAATTGGAGAACCTAGGTTGTTTCACAACTACAAAATAAATCAAGCAAGAACATTTTTAAAAAGGCCATTGCAATGTTTGATAACCCTTATCTCCACTATCAAATTGCCAGCCCCTTTGTCTCACAGCATTTTCTCCTAATTCTCCCTATCTGGTACTCTCTCCCACATGACGTGATCCCATTTTCAAATAAGTTAAAATATGTACTACATACGTCTTATCATTTCAATGTATTTCACATTCAACTCAATTCAATGACACCAGTTATGCCAGTCATGTTGTATAACCACAAACAATATTTTCTACCAAATATTCCATCTCTTCCAAATGACCATAACACGTCTAAAATTTCTCACAGCTCAGAACGAACCTCAATTATAACTAAATCATATCTTTTCTAATTGACTATATTTTCTAATGTTATACTATCTCTGATATCAAATCTCTATTGGATTAATGCTTTCTTTTCATCCCAGACTTTTATTTTATCAGAAGTTAATGAATTAAAAAATATATTTGCTTCTTTAGTCAGGCATTGTATAGTCTTCATACTAATTTTCTTAAACTGTGTTCTCTAGTGTAGTAAAGCCAGTGAAATTTATACATAGATAGGTTTATCTCAAGGAAATGGCTCACACAGTAGCAGAGACTGGTACGTTCCTAGTCCAGGGGTCAAATGCCAGGCTGGAAGCTTCTCCCTATCATATAGCTGTAAAGGAAAACGAATCTGAGACTGGCAAGTAAGATTACAGGCTCCTCCCAAGGTTGCCAGGCAATTCAATAAGCTTCTGGCTCAAGTTCAAAGAACCAGATGTCAAGTGATGAGCAAAATGCAAGACCCTGACTCAGCACAAGGCAAGCAAGTTTTGGCAGAGCTTGCACATATGTTGGAAAGAAGCCAGCACTTTAAGGAAACTCCCTTTCAATTGATTGGCTCCTCATAACACAGCTCATCATGGAGGCGGTTATATTATATTATTATCTTATGGGAGGTCTTACGTATTTTCCCGCTTAGCATCCATACTCAGCCAAGTTGATTCAGAACTTTAATTATCACACAAAGAGAGCTAGAAAAGCAAGGGTTTCATTTTTCTTTCCACCACCTGCTACCAGGAGCAAGAAGAAATTCTAGCAGATCATACACACTACATAAATATTTATTTATTAAGTGAATTTAAATTATGGTAGAAAACAAAATTTGAAATATTGATAAAATTGGCACTACATTTTAGCATAGTGCAGAGTCTAGACAATGCATAACAAAGTGCAGACTCTAGACAATACATAACAAAGAACTGTGTATAAAAATATTTGGAAGGAACAAACAAATTTTATTTGGACAATTTAATATTGTCAAATAGGAATAAAACAAAATAAATTAATCACCACTATAGAGTCTAAAGAGTTTGTTCAATGGAAAAATACAAAGTCAAGCACAACACATAGGTTTTCATGAAGAGTAATGATAAATTAGAGCAATGGTTCTCAACCTTCCTAATGTCGCGAGCCTTTAATACAGTTCATGTTGTTGTGACCCCCAATCATATAATTATTTTTGTTGCTATTTCATAACTGTAATTTTGCTACCATGATGAATCCTAATGTAAATATCTGCAATGCAGGATGTATTTTCATTGTTACAAGTCGAACATAATTAAAGATAGTGATTAATCACAAAAACAATATGTAATTATATATTGTGAACTATTTATTTCTAATTACAAATAAATGAAATTTTGTCTTGAAGCATGGTGTAGCATGGGTAACAGTCTTCAACGCCAGGTCCTCGATGGGGTGTATCTGCATGTGGGCGGGCCCACCTGGAGAGGATAGAGGAGCGCTGTCTCAGTGCCTAAGACCATCAAAAATAATGTGTTTCCCAATGGTCTTAGGTGACCCCCGTCAAAGGGTCATTTGTTCACAACCCATAGGTTGAGAACTCATGAACTAGAGAATTCAATGGGAAAGACTGCCTTTTTAATAGGAGCACATACTCCAAAGTAAGGATGATGACGGTGCTGTGGGTTACTGTTGAGTTGATACCCACAAAGTCAGCAATTCAAAACCACCAGCTTTTCCTCTGGAGAAAGATGAGGCTTTCTAGTCCCGTAAAGAATTATAGTCTCAGGAATCCCCAGGGATACTCTGTCCTATGGGATCGCTCTAAGTCAGAGTCAACTAAATGACTGGGCAATGGGCATTCTAGAGTGTCTAGTAGCACAGCTAACAAAAACGTAATGGGAACAGCTATACAAATGTACTTATACATATGATGCTGTTCCGTGGATAATATCTCATGGAAACTCCATGGGTGCAGAGTCGAACTGTACCATAGGATTTTTAAGGTTGTCGTTCCCGGCGTATCCTCAAGCCTGTCCTTCATGGAGTCTCTGGTGGTGGGGTTTCAAACTGACAGTATTGGCTGGTAGTAGAAAGCTTATGCATTTGTGTCCCCAGGAATTCCTCGTGTTAGCTAAAATTGGCTTTAATGTGAATTGATGTTAGATTCTTACAAATCAGAAGGCTGTGTTTTAAAGACTCCTCATTAATTTGTAAGATCAGTTAAACTCCAAGTATATCCAGAACATGATTGCTCAAGGACTTGAAAATGATTTTTTTAATTTTATGAACTATAAATATGTAGCAATAGCCAAACTAAGTTTTAAAAAATAAACTTATTTATGATTATTAATATTGTTGTTGTTAGGTGCAGTTGAGTCCATTCTGACTCATGGCAACCCTATTAAGCGCCCAATGAAACACATCCTGGTCCGGCACCATCCTCACAATTGTTTAAGTGCTTGAACCCTGGTTGCCACCACTGTGTCAATCCATCTTACCAAGGTTCTGTCTCCTTTTTTGCTGTCCCTATACTTTACCAAGCATTATGGCATTTTCCAAGCCCTTCTTTTCCGATAATATGTCCAAAGTATGTGAGACAAAGTTTCACCATCCTTGCCTCTAAGGAGCATTCTGGTTGTACTTCTTCCCAGGAAGATTTTTTTTTTTTTTGTCCACCTGGCCGACAAACACATGTGGGATTAATTGAAGGTGGAGGGATAAATGCCTCAGTGAGCCTCACTTTTTGAGTTCTTGGGTCTCTTGCTTTCTGATAGTTGAACCAGGGTGCAGCTGCCTTAGCCAGTTCCCTGCTTCAGCTGGCAAGGCTCACTTCCTGCAAGACGTCCCTGAGGAGAAGCCACGTGGACCTACCCCGATGCAGCCCAAAGTGCTGGAGCAGCCGTGTGGAGACCCCTGCCAGTGCTGAGATGCTTGCACATTCACTGATTCAGCTTTCCTCCTGCAGTCAGCATCATTGCGTGTGTTTTGTGAGATGGAGGAGGACTTTGTGGATTGATGTCGGACATATGGGTTAATGTTGGACTTGAGTGTTTGGGCAGCACTGGGTTGGGATGTTTTCTTGATGCACACTTAACCTTTATATAAAACTCTCTCTTATAATGAGTTTCTGTGGATTTGTTTCTCTAAAGTACCCAGACTAACACAGTGGTATTTCTAATATTCTTCTTCAGCTCCATGACTCCATTGCATTGATTATTTTTTAGTCTTCCTTATTCAATTTCCAATTTTCACATGTATATTACGCAACTGAAAATATCATGGCTTGGGTCATGTATACCTCCATCCTCAAAGTAATATCGTTGCTTTGCAACACTTTAAAAAGGTCTTGTCCAGCAGAGGGTTTTCACAATGCAATGTTGCATTTGATCTCTTGACTGCTGCTTTCATGAGGATTGATTGTGCATCCAAGCAAGAGGAAATCCTTGACAATTTCAATATTTACTCTTTAATCATATTACCTCTTGGTACAGATGTGAAGATTTGGTCTTTTTTAAAATTCATTTGTAATCCATTTTGAGAGTTGCAATCCTTAAAGGTCACCAGCAAGTGCTTCAAGTTCTCCTTAATTTCAGCAAGCAAGATTGTGTCATCCTCATACTGCAAGTTGGTACTAAGCCTTCCTCCGATCTTGATGCCACACTCTTCTTTAAATAATCTAGGTTCTATGATTATGCTCAGCATACAGACTGGATAAGTATGGAGAGATCTGTATGCTCCGAATACAGGTTGAATAAGTATGGAGAGAAGATGGGACTTTGACACACACCTTTCCTGATTTTAAGCCATACAGTATTCCCTTGTTTTATGTGGACAGCTGCCTTTTGATCTCCGTAAACATTCTGCACGAGCACAAGGAAGTGTTCTGGAATTTCCATTCTTCTCAAGGCCATCCATACTTTGTTATGATCCATATAGTCAAATGTCTTTACAGGGTCAATAATACTATACCATCAGTGATCGTGAGGAGTCATAACTGTTTATGAGTTGGCCTGCAAATCACACGGTCAACATTTGGAAGCCACTCCATGGGAAAAAGAAGATTTCTACACCTGAAAAAAGTTACACTCTAGGAAACCCATATGGGGAGTTCTAGTGTGTCCTGTATAGTCATTAGGAGTCAGAATTGACTCATTAGTGGTAAGTATGGAGGGTTTTTCTTAAATATTACCCTATTAAAATTCTAAATTTTAGTATTCAATATTGCTAACAAGAATACTCGTCTTGCAACAATACCCATATACTCATATAAATCCAGATATAGCACACAAAATTTGTGGATATTTCATAAATAATGAGGATAGCTGTCATGGACTAAATTCACAACCGACCACACCCTGGTCCCAACATGAGTTATGTGATGATGTAATGTTGTAGATCTGCAGTGAATCATCATATTGTGATCTCATTTGATGAACCAATAGCTGTATTGAAAGTGAGGTGCAACACGATTAATGGACATCATTGCCACAAGTCATATATGAAAGCATTCCTTTGGATGTAGCCTGAAACACTTTTTATATTACAAGAGATAGAAGAGACCGGGGATCAAAGAGAAAGAAACTTCCTTCCTTCAACCTGAGATCCCTAAGGTGAGACACTATTAGACCCAGGAGAAGATTGTGCCAAGACACATGCAGATGTCCAAGGAATACTGGACTAGATACTGAAAGAAGATAAAGACCTTTCCATAGAGTTGAACAGAAATCAAGTCTCACCTAAATTTGGCACTCCATTTAAATTGCCAGCTCTTTAAGTTGTGAGAGAATACATTTGCATTTGTTAAAGTCATCCACTTGTGGTATTTCTGTTACAGCCAGCACTAGGTAATAAGATAGTCAATAAATAATCTTGAGATTACTGTTCATTAGAAGGAAAGCTTTTGATTTGGTTGTCATCCTTTGAGGATGCCCCATTTATGGTGGCTTGGGGCGACCATAGATTTGCTATTTTCTCGCTGTCTCTGCTTATTTTATGACACGTGTTAGTGGAGCAGGCATAGTTTTTCCTTTGTGAATGAGTGTTATTGAAAGTTTTGTCCTTTTCTCAACCCCCACTGTGTGTGTGTGTAATAATGTTTTGGTAGTTACATAATTTCATGTCAACTTGATAAATAAGTGTAGGGGTGGAGTATAGCCTGTCAATCAGGTCACAGCCTCCTTTGGACACAGTCTTCTCATGAGGAATCTGGACACTTCCTCGCTCTCTCTACCTTTGTCTTCCTGTTGACAAGGCAAATAAAGACTTCAAGAGACCCTTGAGAGCCTTTCTTTCTCTGCTTCATCTTCCTGTTGAAGAGCCACGCTTGGAGAACTAAGGAGCCATGTGGAGACCCATGCCACCATTGAGATTCTTCCACTACCATTGGATCCACAAGACTTTGTACCCACCAGCCTGTGATCTTCCTGTATTTGCATTATTTCAAATGACTACATGAGTCTGAAGAGAGATTTATGGACTAGTGTTGGATTTATGGGCTAATTTCAGACTTATGGACTTGATCTCTACTGAGCTGGGATGTTTCCTTGATATACAATTATTCTTTGATATAAAACTCTCTCTTATACATATATGAGTGTATACATATCTTTGTTTCGCTAGTCAATCAGGCCTAACACAAATGTCCAGTAACTTCAGTTTTTAATCCATCTAAGTCAACAATTCATGTACTGTGATCTATATATGAATACTTTCCTTTTCTCAACAGTGTTTTAAATTCTATACCCTCAACTAAACTAATCAGTAGAATTTATGCCACATGGGAATGATTAAATACTCTTCTCCAATAAAATTACAATGATCTCTTTACAATGAATCAAAGGCATATATGACCATAAATATATAACTGGACTTTGGGCTCATGCTCAATCTAGTTCTATCTATCTAAAAACAATTAGTTCTTATGACAGGGATCCATTTGATAATCATACTTATGGAAAAATATTTGAAGATACTTTGCTATAGTACTTTGCTGTAATAAAGTGTTGTGAAGAAATCAGAGGAACATGACTATTAGGAAGAATAGCATCTGAAGTCTCAAAGATTTACCTTAAAATAAGCAGCCATTTAATGAGGCATCAACTAAGTCCACATGGAAGAAAATTCAGAGGAGGGAATGATACCAGAGCTTAAATTCTGAACACCCAGTTTATAGAAAACTATGGATGACAGTGGAAGCTCAAAATCCATTTGCAAGGTTCCCGTGTGGATCAAGATTCTGGTGGGCAAAAAAAAAATAGGATTCACACAAACTAGTTAAACAGTTATAGATAATCAAGAATAAAATTGGACACATTTCTACAGTATTCAGATAGTAATACTTTCAATAGACAATATAAGAAATTGGACATAATTCAAAAATCAAACAAGAAGATAGCATTTCCCTTTTTGTTATGCGCTGCTTTTTGAGGCCTTTCACATATTTGTGGCTTGAGATTTTGGATGTTCAGAAAGAACTGTATAGAAGATGAAACATGCACTTCCGTTTTTATTTCTCCATGTAGGTTTGAGTAGAACTCAGAGAAGTCAGCATGTTCCTTTCAGCATTTGGCATTTTACAATAAAAATGCAATTGCTGAACAGCAAAAACAAGGGAGGGTGGCCGAGGGAGGGAGGGAGAAGAAATGGGGAGCTGATATCAGGGGCTCAAGTGGAAAGAGAATGCTTTGAAAATGATGATGGTGGCATATGTGCAAATGTGCTTGACACATTGGATGAATGTATGGATTGTGATAAGAGATGTAAGAGCCCCCAAGAAAGTATTAAAAACAAAGCAAAATCAAAAAGTTAATATGTGGTTGGGGGTTATGTTAAGTGTAGAATTGCCTAAATATTTTGTAGTATTAATTTGAAAGTAGACTAGAAAGAAATACAAATATTATTTATGGCTTTAATGGTTTAATTTGAAAAAAAATGTAATTTCTATAGCTGTTAAACAACTTTTTGTTCAAAGCATGTAAAGTTATAAGCTAAATAAACGGAAGACATCTATTCTACACAATAAGGCAAGTACTTCATGGTACATAATGGCTTAGTGCAAGTTAGAAGTTGATCTTTAGGGCTTATTGGTGATCAATCTTAGTTATATATTAGCTAAGGTATTTTGCACACATTGAACAATATGGGTAGTATACACTTTCAGAACATACACAGAAAATACATTACGGATATGTCAGAATTTCCATAGAAAGTTAACCTTCCTTTTAGCAGTGGCAAGGGAACAAAACAAACTAATAGTGATTAAAGTGTCAGGTTGTAATTACATTTGCCTCCAGATAAACCATCAACTCCCAGTAAATAATTAAAGCAAGCAGTCCTCCTCAGGATACAGTATTTAGTAGCTGTGATTAAAATTTCCGGGAGCCATTATTAGATATTTTTTATGATAAATTTTCTTCTATTGTCAATTTGTCAACTATTATTCCTTATTTTTTCCTTTGGTTACTGTCTTGCTTAATGCTTTCAGTGAAATCAAACTATTCTTTATAAAAATATTCTTTTGAGAATATAGTATAAATCCAAACAGAAAAATAATTGTGCTTATAAATGTAGACATTTAAGCTTCCTCCCACGAGACTCGTAGCATAGTTACATAATGGTTGAATATAAAAGATACATCTCCCTCTCTCTCTATTTTCTTTTTTTTGGAAATTCTACATATATTTAATAGAAAACTGCTGTTGTATTGTTTAATGGACAGTTCAGTGTTAATAAACTATGAATATGTCTTTAAACTATTTTGCCAAAATATGCTTTATATTTTATCACCTTAAACATGTCCTGGTACTGTAAAGTGAAATTCTTTTAACATAACATTCTTCATCTGAAAGCTATTTTTCAATGTACCTTGTTGCTGAATTATGATTTTATTTTATTTTGTCTCAATGATCTGGTAGAATAGAGCAGCAGAAACAGGAGAATGAATCACCCCAGGGAGAAATGGTAATGACTTCTCAAGCCACTAGAAGACACACTGAATAAAGTTGAAAAATTACAACCATGTTCAAAACTTTGGTATCATATTGTTGTAAATATGCTCTTTTATTTCTTTTCATTGAATGAATTATGAATTAACCAGTGTATTTTTTTAAGATAATGAATAAATAGATTCTCTGCTGACAGGAATTGCTTATGTAGGCTGAGTTCTTTAGAGAAGCCCAGCCAATGAGTCCCACATAGGTATATATTGAGATAGCTTTTTATCAAGAAAATGACTCACACAGTTGTAGAGGCTTGTAAGTTCCAGGTTACGGTGAAATGTCAAAACGGAGGCTTGTACTGAATCATCAGTAACAGGGGTTGATGGGACGAACTATGGAAGGCAGAAAGAAAGTTGTGGTCACAGAGACAAATGAATCCAAAGGAGCAGGTTAGGCTGCTCGCTGCAGATCAAAGGGCAGCAGGTAAGATGGCAGACCAGGAATGATTCCCAGAATTTCAGGAAATAAGATAGGCTTTGACTCAAGATTAAAAAAATAACTGGAGATCAATGAGCCAAATGCTTGCTTTATCAAAAGCAAGTAAGCTTTTTACAGTGCCTACTTATATTGAGAGCAGGCCATGAATGCGTGTAGACACCATTAACTGTATTAACTGTCAAACCCCTTAATTGCTGGCCTAATCTATTTGACCAAAATTTTAACTATCGTAGTCTACTCTTTGACCGATTTGTGCCTGTACACATCTTCTAAAACTGTACATGATTTCTAAATATGGACTGTAGTTTATGATTGACTTTAATTGTATTCCCAAGGAAACTCTTGGGTTTCAGACATTGTTCTTTAACTCAATCCAATTTCTGTTTGTTAGGCAGGATAAATCACACCACCCAATAGCAACTCTCTTTGCTGCCAGTTGTTCCAGAGGCTTGAGGAACCCAACATGTCTGGGAGTCATTTACCTTTAGTTCAAAGGAATCAATGTTTGGTTGGCAGGTGGGAGTATACCTCTCTGTGAAAATAAGATGCCCAGATCAGAAAATCATAGAATCACAGAGAAAGGAAACAGCAATGTTGTGTTAGGGTTGGAACAAGAAGAGAGAAGGGATGGATGGGGGGACCAAAAAAACAGACGGTTTAGCAGGAAATAAAATAAAATTGCTCCATGAAAAAAACAACACAAAACCCTCCAGATTCATTATCCCTCAGATCTAAATGTTGGTGTAACAAGGAAAATTAAAAATGAAGTGGACAAGGAGTCTTTAATGACATATAATTTATTTCAAACATATGGTAGAAAAAAACAAATAAAACAAATACCATATATACTCATGTATCAGCCAAGTTTTTTAGCATATTTCAATGCATTTTTTGTGGTAAAATCAGGTGCCTCGGCTGATATTTGGGTCGGCTTATACTTCAGTATATACGGGTAAGTGAGTCAATGGGAGTAGTATTTCCACCTTTTGAGTTCACCGACCAATGAGTCCTGTGTTTTACAAAAACAGCAGAACATATCCGATGCTGGCGTAGACTATTGACAATTTCCTGGAGAAGATGATGCAACCCTGCAAGGTAGTGCTACCTAGCTAATGCTTTCTTTGTATTTCAATGTAGCTATCCCGATTCAAAACAAAGGCTTCAGAACGATGGGGAACATAATGTTATTGTTGCTGTTAGATGACATCTAGCTGGTTTCAATCTACGGCAGACTTATGCACAATGGAAGAAAACATTGCCCAGACCTGGGTCATCCTCACAATTGTTCCTGTGCTTGAGACTATTGTTTCAGCCTCTGTGTCAATCCGTCTCTGAGGGACCCCTCTACTTTTCCAAATATGAGGTCCTTTTCTAGTGACTGGTCTCTCCTGAAAACATGTCACAAGTAGGTAAGACAAGTCTCACCATTCTTGTCTCAAAGATCTCTCTGACCTTACTTCTTCCAAATCCGATTGGTTTGTCTTTATAGCAGTCCATGGTATTTCTCCCAGGGACACAATTCAAATATATCAATTCCTCTTGTCTTCTTTGTTCAGTGTCCAAATTAAACATGTACATGTGGCAATGACTTCTTGAGAACAAATACCTTTTTTTTCAACAACACAAAAGGCGGTCATACACATGGACTTCCCAGATTAAATATACATAAACCAAATTGACGACATCCATGGGAAAACACAATGGAGAAGCTCAATATCAACAGCTATATCAAACGAGGGTCAATGGTAGAACAGACAATTGTTCATATGTTAGTTCAGGATCAAGCTGAAGAAAATGCAATTAAGTCGATGGGATACCAAATAAGAACTTGAGTCTATCCCATGTGAATTTCAAGAACATCTCAAGAACATATTTTACCATTGAACACTAGTGACAAAAGACCTGATGAGCCATTGAGGACAGCAAGACCATCATTAATGAAGAGAGCAAATGGTCATTGAAAGGACAGGAAATAAAGAAAAGATCAAAGTGAGTATGTTCTTCCAATTTGGTTTTCTAATTTTAGGTCCTTTGCACACTTCGTTATAATATTTGACTTTGTCTTCTCGAGCTCCCCTTTGGAATTTTCCATTCAGCTTCTTGACTTCATCCTTTCTTCCATTTGCTTTAGCAACTATGATTGATAGCAAGCTTCACAGTCTCTCTGACATTCACTTTGACTGGAAGAGATTCATATCTGTGCCCATGTCAAAGGAAGGAAACACAACAGAATGCTAAAACTACAGATCAATACCATTGATGTCACACACAAGCAAACTTTGCTTAAGATCATCCAACAACAGTTGCAGCAACACATCGACAGGGAACTTCCAGAAGTTCAGGCTGGATGCAGAAGAGGAAAAGGACAAGGTATATCATTGCTGACATCAAATGGATTTTGGTTCAAAATAGAGAATACCAGATATATGTTTATTTGTATTTCATTGACTATGCAAACACATCAACATTGTGGATCATAATGAACTGTGGATAACATTGAGAAGAATGGGGATTTTGGAACACATAATTGTGCTCATTCAGAACTTGTACATAGATGAGAACAAAACAAGGGAATACTGCATGCTTTTAAATCAGGAAAGGTGTGTGTCAGGGTTGTGTCCGCTCACAATACTTGTTAAATCTGTATCTTAAGCAAACCATCAAGAGAAGCTTCCATGTATGAAGATGAAGGTAGCATCAGACAAAAGAAGGCTTATTAACTAACAACCTGCAGGATGCAGATGACATAGCTTTTCTTCCTGAAAGTGAGGAGGAACTGAAGC
>NW_022103911.1:8880628-8885918 GCF_000313985.2 Echinops telfairi
AAAAAGTACCATCCTTGTTTTTCAATACAGTATTCCAAAGAGATCTTGTTCAGCAGATCTACCTAATCTAATGCTTCTTTTGTTTTCCTGACTGCTGCTTCCGCATTGATTGCAGATTCAAAGAAGACAACATTCTTAACAACTGAAACTTTTCTCCAGTTATGGTGTTACCTGTTGGTACAGTTATGTAGATTTTGGTCTTCTTTTCATTGAATTATAATTCATACAGAAAGCTGCAACCCTTGATATTCACCAGCAATTGTTTCATGACCTCCTTGCTTTCAGCAAGCAAGATAGTTTTATCTGCATATTGCAGGTTTTTAATAAGGTTTCCTCCAATCTTGATGCCACCTTCTTCTTCATACAAACTGGATAAATATGATGAGGTGATACAACCCTGATTCACACCTTTCCTGATTTTCAACCATGTAGGACAAGGGCTATCTTTGCTGATGTCAAATGGATCTTAGCTGAAAGCAGAGAATACCAGGATGAGGTTTCCTTGTGTTTTATTGAATCTGCTAAGGCATTTGGCTATGTGGATCATAACAAACTATAAATAGTCTTCAGAAAAATGGGAATTCCAGAACACTCCATTTTATTTATGCAGATTTTGTACATGGATCAAGAGAATAAGGGAGTGCTGAATGGGGAACATAGTAAACCCAGAATTCCTTGAGCATGAACCATTTGCTGTCAATCAAGTCTGTGGTGATATTGTGAGATGTATCAAGCCAGTGAATAAGGTGTTCTATAGGTCCAAAGATGGTAGTTTGAGCAGAGGCATTGTATTCAGGGAAGGCAAATCTGTATCTAGAGTAATGTCTATTTGAGTAAGAAAATAATGATACAATTTGCATTATGCAAGTGGTAATGTGCCATTAATCTGTTACCAGATTCTTTGCTTATCTGCAGGACTGAATCCTTATCTTAGACTCAGTGTCTCTCTCTGATGCTAGGGTATTGGACACTTAACCAGTGGCAGTATACAGCTCAACCTTGGTAATCAAATTTATGTTCCTGAAGCCATGCATAATTTCCATCCCTGGGACAATGGCCACTTTTCTCATAAGCCCATTGGACAATGATGGCAAAGGTGCGGAAAGAGGATGAATGACTTATACAGAATGTGTTATCCTATCCACTTGTCAATAAAAACTTCATGTGGAGAGGTGATCTTTTGGTGAGCATACAGATGAGAAACAAAACTCTTCACTTTTTGGGCCCATCCAAAGATTTCTGTCCACATACCCTTCCCCACAGCTTTTTGCCATCAAATTTTCAACCATGCTCCTCCCCTGTCCCTAACCATCCAGACAAATCATTGGTCACAGCATGTGAATCAGTATAGAGTCACACATGGGACCATTTTTTCTTCCTAGAAAAATTAAAAACCAGGTGCACTGCTTGATGTTTTATCCAATGGGGCGATTTCCTTTTACTACTCTCCTCCAGGGAGGTTCTAGAAACAAACAATAATGTTGATGCTGCCTACTTCCACATGGTGGCTGCATATCTTACAGAATCGCTTGGAAACCAAGCATGAGTTTTCTTTGCTTTAGTTGACTGGGCACGAGGAATGCACACAGACGCAGACTGGGTGAGGAAGTCAATGTAATAGACTAGAGTGACTTTTGTTTAAGGGTAAGATGTGTATGGTTCCTTTGGACTAAAGTGTGACATTGCGCTGAAAGGTTGATGTACTTTGGAGGGAGGCCTATGCAAGTGTGATCTTAGCTTTGCCTGCTCAAGGCAAGTTGCTTCTTCTGTTGAGTCTTTAAAATCAGAATTGAGAAAAAGGCATTGGCCAGATTAGTAGCGACATACCAGGTACCAGGATGTGTACTAATTGTCTGAAACAATGAAACCACGTCTTGAATGGCAGCTGCAATTGAAATTGCCACATGAATAAGATTACAATAATCTGCTATCATTCTCCAAGATCCATCTATATATTTTTGCAAGTCAAATAGGAAAATAAAATACGAATATGGTGGGCATCCTGCATCCTTCAAGTCCTTCATGGTGGCTCTGAGCTCTGAAATTCCTCAGAAATGTGGTGTTGCATTTGGTTTTATTATTTTCCTAGCTAGAGACAGTTCTAATGGCTTCCACATGGATTTTCCTGAATTAATAGCCCTGGTCCATATGTCATGGATTCAATGTGGGGGTCCGGCCAATTGCTGAATAGGTCTATTCCGCGTATGCATTCTTGAACTGTGGATCACTACAGGATGGGCTCAGTGATACATTAGACCCACTAGGAGACCAACTTGAGCTAAGGCTTCATTAAAAACGTAACCTGTACATGCTTCCCCTCCGATTGGTGTGCCAACAATGATGACTTCGGTCTTCCAGAATCTATGTCAATTCACAGACCATGTCCAGAAGTCCCACCAAGGTTTAATTATTTCCTTTCCCCCAAAGAACCGTCCCTCCTTTGAAAGGCCAGAGATCCCTTAGGGGAAGACTGGGAGAAATATTAACAGTATAAAATTTGGCAGTGTGTAGTGGAGTCCTTCCTCAAAGAGACTTACCCTCCCCTTCAATAAAAGGTTTCGTGTCTGAAAACTGATTCAAGTCTGGGAATTGATTGATGGACCATGACCTTTGTTCTAGTGATTTGGGTTAGACTGCCATTCACTAAATTTCTTCCTCTTGAATAAATCAAGTAAATATTTAGTAGTTCCCATCCCTAGCTATGTAGGCAATGCCATAAGTCCACAACAGTCAGACTATTCTGATTTCTACTTTGATACTGCAGTCCAATATGATAATTATGCCCACTTTGTCTTGTTGATTAAGTATTGCTAGTAGATCCTTATCAATACCAGACCCAATAAGCCCCATTGTAGCTAAGTGTTTTAATTCAATGAGGGCAGTTCTCACTGTCAGATTTGACTTACATAAAATAGCAGCTACAAAACAGACTTCAAAAATTGTGGTGCTCCCTTCATAAATCTGTTTCTCACCATGTGGTAAGAGATTTGACCTTAGACCCTGCATGTATGGGTCTATCAATATATACTGATAAATCCACTCTAAGAGGCCAATTTCCTAATCCTGTGGATACCATCTTATATAGTGTATAAAGACAGGTCTTATAGTTAAATATTATATTTTTTAGATCATCTAGAATTCCATATTAAGTGGACCAACCAAATACACTGAAAGATCTTTCTGTAACATTTTGAGTTGAAACATTGAATGATGAAACTTTGCTGCATCTATATTAATCAACTCAAACTGATCCATCCTTGTCTTCCTTGCACCATTATCTTACACTATTAATAGCAATTTCCACACACATTTCCCAAGTTTCTGTTTACATATCAGAAAAATAAAACTGTTCTTTTAGAGTATAGTACACCTTTACCTGGGTTATCATTTGTGCTTCACATTTGAGGTTTTATTGGGAATTCAGTCTAATTACAGTTCTAGATGAAATAATAGGTGGGGAATGAGTGTTTCCTGAGAATTTTCAATAATATACTATAAGGAATCTGATTCTACTGGTGCTTTAGACAATAATGCCCATATCAGCAGGCATCACTGAGTTAACTGCATCAAATTTGGGTGGAAGGAATAATGGTTTTACTGATAATGGTTCAGACAAAGATGGTGTAAACTCTTCAGTGGGTGGGGGAGTATTTTTGGCTGGGATTACTCAAGAGAATTTAGGAGTCAAATGTCCTGATAGTCCTTATTATCTGCCCATATGTTTCCATTCCAAGTTTCGGTGTCCTATTTCTTCCAAATGCGTGCCCCCCAATTTAACTTCAGATGCCATTCCAAGTTGAGCATTCACTTGGCATTGCAATTCAGCCACTCTGACAAGAAGGTTCTGGGTTAGGTTTTTGGCAAGATTGGCTCTGTTGCTACAAGAATAATTGTGTTAGTTTAATCTGCACAAGTGTGTGTGTGTGTGTGTGTGTGTGTGTGTTTCCTGAGAAGTTGTCTGTGTGTGAGGTGGATTTGATGTGATGGTTAATTTTATGTGTCAGTTTAGCTGTTAAGGTACCCTGTTTGTTTGTTTTGTTCTTGTATAATATTAGGTTAGTCTTTGTTATAAAAATAAATGCTACTAAATTAGTTAAATTTAAGAAAATGCAATTACCTACCACAATGTGAGTGAACCTCATCCAATCTGTTGAAGATCTTAAGAGCAAAATGCCAGTATTCTGCCTCCAAACTATAAATGGGAATTTTGTCAGAATCACCTCACATCTTGCTTTCCCTGTTATCTGACATAGACTTTGGGACAATACCACAGGAATTTCCAGTTCATTACCTGATTTACAGATTTTGAGTACCATAATGTGTGTACACCAATTTAAAATAAATTTCTCTCTTTCACTAGAAATCTAAGGCCAAAGCTTAAGAAAAGAGGCAGTTATTAGAGCCTTTGTGTCATTGTGGATGAGAAGGGTCTCTCAAAGGAGTATGAACCTCACTTTGTGGTCTGAAGTTCATTGAACTTCTTTTGATATGCCTCCAAGCCTCCAAGAAGCGCAGTACAAGAAATGCCGTTAGCCTGAGAGTGAGGAATAAGCTAGATGTGAGCTTAGGAAATAGAGTGAAAGTGCACTAATTTCAGATTCATGAAAGCTGACCTAAGGTCTTTATCTAGAAGACAGCTATGAAATCATAGAAGCAGAATCATAATCCAAATGAGGGGAAACAATGAAGGACTTCCCCACCCTCAGGGCAATAAAGCTTTGTGTGGGAAGTTGGTTTGCAGAGTGGAGTAACCTTGGGGTAGTTAGGCTTGCTTAGTATCTTTGGGCTTAAGCTTACTGGAGTGAGGTGGTGCCTCTGGGCACTTTATTCAGGGAGTTAAATTTGCTGAGCCCCAGAGCTTGAGATGAATGTTTGGGGTTGGGGCTTACAGTAGAGTGGTATGTCCCTTTGGAACCTTTATTAGCAGACCTGAAAGAACTTTGTAACATGTCCTGATAAACAACTCAACCCTTAGCATTTCTCACTGGTATTATAACTTGTTTTGTTAACTTCCTTAATAAATACTTTAATCATGAATATTGTCTGTGAGTTCTGTGTAGCCATTGCAATCGATATTAGAACTCAGAGAGGACAAATAGAGACCCCTAAGTCAATCTGCACACTGGGCATTGATCGACTGCTCCCATAGGTTTCTCAGGACTTGAAGAACATATGGGCAAAGAACTAAGCCTGCAGTCTTCAACATGAATTACACTTCAACATAAAGAAAACAAACATCAGCCTCAACATGGATTTCAAGCATTAGCCTAAACATGAGTTTGTACTGATT
>NW_022103911.1:8886597-8888409 GCF_000313985.2 Echinops telfairi
AGAAAGTTATAGTATACATGTATAGAACAGCTTTTTAGACCAAAATGCATGGATTGTTGACCTGTAAATAACAAAAATTTGAGTGGCTAGATATTGTTTATGAAAACAATGAGGGTTGGAGGTAGGCCAACACTTTTAATAACATGTATTCACAAAGGCCGGCTTATGTCTACTAGCGTAACATCTTAAAAAAGCAAAGGGAGCATTAAAATGGAAAAATATATGGTAGTCCCATACTGCCATTCATTGGGCACCCTGAAAGCAAGAGATCCAAACCAATGTCCAATGGCCATCAGTTCCATAACATTTTTGTAACAATCACCTGCTTCTACTCACACTAAGATGTTTCAGGCTTAAGTACAATGGAGTGTGTTGATTCCTTAAATTTGCTAAAGATTAATTTGAATTAAAAGTCAGTTCAGTTAGTGGGATTTCCACATTGAATTTTCTGGTGTGTGGCCTATGAAGGATGCCATGTGTCTTGAAAGGACAAAGTCTAAAATTAGCATATGCAAATCTAACTTGATTAATGAGGTAAAATACATAAAACCCTTAATAGTAAGGCGAGAGGATCTTAAAAGATTAGAGGATAGGTATTTGGATCATCAGTGCAGTACTGTGCCCTGGATTTATCATCCTTTCTGTGTGACCCTTCTCAGAGGGATTGCCTAATTATCTTGCAGATGGATTTTAGGTCTCTATAGCATGCACACCCCTTCACATCGATTTGGTTGCATGTTTTTGAACTTCTGATACCTTTTCCTCTCGACACCTAATGATCCCACAGGATCAAGGTTATGATCTTTGATCCTCATCAATTTTACATCAAGTCCTCTTAATTTTCAGCAAGCAAGGTTGAGCTATCTGCATACTTCAGCTTATTATTGTTTCTGCCTCCAGTGATGATACCATATTCTCCATATAGTCCACTTTCCCAAATGATTTTCTCAGCAGACAGGTTAAATAATAATGCTGAAAGCATATTACCTGGTGCACATCTTTTCTGACTGATAGTCATATAAACCATTCGCTTAATACAGAGATTCCAATTTGCAACTAAATCTTTATGAAACCTTAATTGGAGCTCATGTTTCCTACTGATAGCTTCAGTCCTCACAAAGACAGTTGCCATATATAATATTGCTTTAAAACATTAGTCTGTATCTCTTTTCTTCCTTCTTCCCAGTCCTCTGAATACCAGCAGTTAAAAGGATTCTACTTTTCGTGGATTTTTCTCTGAAACATATTCTTAGCTGATCTCATTCAATTACAGCCTTTTAATAACGTGTCCTCTCACCAAACTCATTCAATTTGAATGCTGAGCAAATCAAAGAAGCTGGACCCTATGAAGCAGAATGTGGTAGGAAGTATTGGAGGAAGAGTTAACAACCTCCACATGCAGATAACAAAATGCTGCTTGCTGAAGGTAAGAGGGATGGAAGCCCTTGGTGATGAAGATCAAGGATAGCAGTCTTCAATACGGATTAGAACTTAATTTAAAGAAAATAAAAATACCCCCAATCAAATCAATGGATAGCACCATAATAAAGGGACAAAGTATTAACATTGTCAAGAAATTCATCTTTCTTGGATCCACAGTTGATGTTCATGGAAGCGGTGGTTACGAGAGCAAATGACTTATGCATTGGATGAATCAACCGCTTTAAAGTATTTGCAAGCAATGTTATTTGAGGACTCTGTTGTATCTGACACCAGTCATGGTATGCATATGAAAGTTGGTCATGGAATAAGGAAGACTGAAATAATTGATGGATTTGCCTCAGGGTGTTAGAGAAGAAGAAGAAATTGCCA
>NW_022103911.1:8889012-8898261 GCF_000313985.2 Echinops telfairi
CAACCTGCCTTTTTTTCACTTTAAATTCACTCAGTTTTATTTCCACCAGCCTACATTATTCCCAGTTTCTGCTTTGTCCTCCTGATTCCTGCTGCGTCTTGCAGCTTGCTGATGCCTCTGGGCTAGAGCGGCCTGAGCGGGGAAAAGACTCACACTTGGCCTCTGACGCATGCGTTGAACTGGCCTATTGGTCTGTGAATGTATGGGATCATTTCTTGACATAAATTCCTTTATTAGACATATATGAGTGCCATTGGTTTTGTTTTCCTAGAAAACCCAGCCTAACACACGAACTCACCTACTTATCCTAATTTTTTAAAGCATACCATTTTATGTCATTTCAATAAGTTAAGGAAGGAAAGATGTAAACATGGTCACCGTCTACCATATTGAGGCGAAAGCTGGATTTTATCTAGTTTTATACTATTTTTTTCATATAAGGAAATTCATTATTAGGATTCTGTAATTGTTGTCAGAATATGTTTTCTGTTTTATTTCAGTAAAATCTCAATTTTTTAGATTAACATAACTCACTAAATTCCAGCCTGGAATAAATGTTATGTTCCTACACATAATATTATTAATTTTTTGAATCCTTACTGGTGTCCAGGCATAAAGCACAAGTTTCCTTTAAAAGAATAAAATTTCAGACTGGCATTCAGTTTTTTCTTTTCCCATTGTGATACTAGAAAATAAGCTAAAGAAAGAGCTGCATTGCAACATTACATGCTACAGTAACAAAATGAGAATTCTTCAGTATTTAGGGAGATACTTACTGCTCATGTATTACCTCAGAGATAGAAATATTGAGGAAAAATTACAAGAATAAATTATAATTATTTTTTAATAGGAAAAGTACCTCTAGTTAGAGGGAAAAGAAAAGTTGAGGAGAGTGGTGAGAGAACAATGAATTTCTAATGATTGTTTCAAAGATCTAAAACCATTGGATTTCATGTGTAAATAAGTTATATGTATTCATTTAAATATATATGTATATGTATTAATAAATCAATGGAAAAGAACAGAACATATGGAAATTAAATGTATTAAATAAAAATGCTAAAACAAGAGAACCATTTCAAAACCCTATTTTAAAAATTAAAAAAAAAACTATCTCAGGAAATCTCAATGGAAATAAGTTTTATAATATGGTTAATTACATATAAAATAAAATAAGTGTAATAATTACAATTATATAGTCACTGTGCTAAAGGGCCACTGATCATATACTTCTAAAATAGAGGGTATTAGGGCATCTTAACAAATACAATGCCTAAATTACAATGATAAGAAGCATATTGACTTAAAATAATATAAGTAAAAAAATTAAAATATTATAAACAATGTGATTTTAAGTAAATATAAAAGTTAAACAGCAACAATATTAATCGCAAATGGAATTTTAACTTTAATATGATAGAAGGGTGTGTTAGTCAGGGTAGACTAGAGAAACAAATTCATACACACTCACATGTGTATAAGAAAGAGCTGTATATAAAAGAGCAATTGTATATTGAGAAAACATCCCAGCCCAGTCCAGATCAAGTCCATAAGTCCAATATTAGCCCATAGGTTTAAAATTCCTAGAAATTCCACAAATTCCTCTTCAGATTCATGCAACCCATTCATTGATGCCGAGTGCAGGAAGATCATAGGCCAGTGCATGGAAAGTTCTGTGTAGCCAGTGGCAGTGGAAGCATCTCACCACTGGTGCAGGTCTCCACGTTGCTCCTCCAGCTCCAAGGCTCTTTCTCTAGAGCATAGCTCCATGTGACTTGTCAGCAGGAATGTATTGTATGGAGAGGAAGCAGAGAAGGAGTGTGTGCCCCCACCTTTAGGGAGGAAGATAGGAGTTCACAGAATCCTCAAGAGAAGACCATGCCCACACAGAGGCCTCATTGACTATGTCCTGATTGACAGGCTAGACTCCACCTCTTCACAAGTTGACAGATTATGTAATTTCCACAAGGGGTAAAAAGAAAAATAATTGAAATGCTACACAATAGATAGCATGAGCTAGATTATATCATTGTGAATATATACATTAATCCATAAGATTTCAAGGACAAATGATAAAAATATTGTATCTGTGATATTATTACCTGGAAATTTTAGAATCATAAAAACCAACAGGCAGAATATAAAAATATAGCAATATAACAGAATTCCACTGCCATGATATTGATTCTAAGCATTGGTGACCCAAAAGGGAGGTTTCGAGGCTATAAATATATATTTTTCTTTTTAAAATTCATTTTATTGGGGGCTCATACAACTCTTATCATAATCCATCCATCCATCCATCCATTGTGTCAAGCACATTTGTACATTTGTTGCCATCATCATTATCAAAGCATTTGTTTTCTACTTGAGCCCTTGGTATCAGCTCCTCATTTTTCCCCTCCCTCCCCACCCCTCATGAACCCTTGATAATTTATAAATTATTATTATTTTGCTCTAAATCTTTATGGTAGCAGCCAGCCCTTCTTTCCTGTAAAGGAGAAACTGGTATGTATGAAGCATCTGCCCTGTGGTTCCCAACCCAAGGATTACCTGACCTGGCTGTAAAACATGTGCTTTTGGAAAGCTTATACTACAATTAAGGAAACAAATGATGATTAAACACACACATACACACGCATGTGCACACACAAAAACACACACATACATACTTCTGTGGTAGTTACATAATTTCAAGCCAATTTGATAAATAACTGTAGGGGTGGAGTCCAGCCTCTCAATCAGGTTACAGCCTGATGATGCCCCTTGTGGGCATGACCTTCCCATGAGGATTATGTGAGGATTATACATCTTTCTTTTTTATAAAGCCATTCAGAGTCATCATGTTTATTCGCCCATCAAAAGTCCCTTTAACATATAGTAATTTTGTATTTGTCTATTATAATACTTCTGAAATTGATAAATGCAGAAGTGTAGCAAGATATCTTTGGTGATGAAAAATCGTGATGTCTTCTTGCTGTTTCAAGTACACACTTTGGACTTGGGCTAGTATTTTCTGTGCAATTTTTTGTGTGCTAGTATTTGCAATCCTCCTATTCAGAATTATTGAGTAAAAGAAACTAAATGCTCAAAATATAAATCTAACTCATAAAAGGACTGGAACTATAATCAGGGACCATTTTGAACCAAGGTACAATCTGTTATTGGCTAAGGATGCAATGAGATTAAAAATTTTTTTTAATATGGGAGCACAGCCAACCACAAATATGAACAATGACCGTTTGATTTTCTTCTCAAAGAGACTAATCCTTAGTTGGCAAGCAAGGTAGCAAGAATAGCATTTTCTAACCAACAGTTTTACACATGATTGAGAAGAAAATATGATGGATTCACTATATATAAGGAGTTCTTTCGGATTCAATGAACTTGTTAGAGAAAGATTCTTATTTTCCCTAAATCCTGATTATAATCATGACCATTGTTTTCAAAGAAATACAATCTTTTCCAAAGGAAAAAACAAAACAAAAAGCAATGCAAAAGAAAGCTAAAATTAAAACACAATTTTGTGACCTCTTTTGCTTTCTAAAAACATGGTTAGTCACGAAGTTTACAAAACATGCGAGAATTAAATGATTAGAAATGTGTAAGTAGTATTTCCACCTACATTTATTTATTTCAGCCTCCTGAAGGGGCAGCTACTGACTGGTACATACAGTTATATAAATTCTTCATCTTCTGACATGTATGACAGTACACATTTTAGTGGGCATTGTGTTGTGCTACACAGATCCTCCATCAAGAAGGAACTGTTTATTCCTCATCTATCAGAAATCCACCTGAAGAATAACTCTCAGCTGTCAGTTCATTTGAGGATTGCCTTAGCTAAGGAACCTTTTTTTTTAAGTCATGTCTTCTTTCAGAACATGACTAATCAGAAGTGAGGAGGACTGGGTCCCTTGTCCCAACTCAGGGCAAGTTCAGTGTACAATGTCAGCTCCAAAAAACTCACATTGTTGTTAAGGCCAATCAAATCATGTCTGACTCATGTCTGACCTTATGTACAACAGAATGAAACCCTTCCTGGTCCTGTGCCATCCTCACAATTGTTCTTATGTTTGAACCCATTGTTCCTACAACTGTGTCAAGCCAATTTGTTAAGAGACTTCCTCTCTTCCCCTGCCCTTCTATGTTGACAAGCAAGATGTCCTTCACCAGATACTGGTATCTTCTGACAACATTTCTAAAGTATGTGAGCCAAGGGCCCACTATCCTTGCCTTTAAGGAACCTTTTGACTGTCTTCCAAGATAAATTTGTTTGTTCTTTTGGTATTCCATGATGCTTTCAATATTCTTCGCCAGCACCATAATCCAAATGCATCTTCTTTGGTCTTCCTTATTCAATGTCCAACTTTCACATGCATATGAGCTGATTGAAAATATCATAGCTTGAGTCAGTCATACTTTAGTCCTCAATGTAAAATCCTTACTTTTCAACACTTTAAAGAGTTCTTGTGCAGCAAGTTTACCCAGTGAATATATTGTTTGATTGCAAACAAATCAAACAATCAAATTATCAAAAACATTCATAGGATGGGTAAATTCCTTCATTAGTTCTGCATTACAGCTCACCACCTTCACCCCATGCTTATTTCAGCCCCCTTCCTTTCAAAATGGGAATGCTTAATAAATGCCCTACACACTAATATATACCTCATAGAATGTTTATTGCTTACCACACTATATTATTCTCCTCAAACAAGATAACAATTTTAAAACATTATTTATTTCAAGTATCCATCTTCCATGATTTTTTTTAGTTTATCCAATAATTTACTACTGGTTTTACCACTAAAAAGACCATGGATTGGGTCAGGTGTACCTTAGTCCTCAGAGTTACACCTTTGCTCTACAACATTTTAAAGACATTTTGTGCAGCAGATATGCCCAATGCAATTAATGCATCGTTTATTTCTTCACTGTGGCTTTCAAGAACAATAGGTGTGGACCCAAGTTAGATGAAACCCTGGGCAACGTTAACCTTTCTCCATCTCTCGTGATGTTATCTACTGGTCCTGTTGTTAAGAGTTTGATTTTCTTTCTTTTCTTTTTGCTAATCCAAAGATTTGTATTTATCACATTGTCCGCGATTACATTCTTTTTATTTCCAATTAGCAGGGATTTCATACTTATATCATTCCATATTTCAATCCCATCACATAGAATTGTACAAGTGCTACCACAATCAGTTTCTAAACATTTTTTTTCTCCATGGAATCCTTGACATAGTCTCCCTTTTACCCAACCACCACCACTGTACCCTACACTGTTTCCTCCTCGCAGAACCCCTTATTCCACTTTCTCTCCCTATAGATTCATCAACCCTGGGTTTCATAAACTGGAAAATGGAAAAGCATATGATGCAGCTTCAAGAGGGTGACCACCATTGACATAACACCTCTGAGATGCACTCTAATAAGATTGTTATTTTCTTTATATTGAGTTGTAAGCCACACTGAAGGAGGGATTCCTTATCTCTATCAGCAAGTACTGAAAATCCTCGTTGCCTTCTGAAAGCAATGTTTGGTCATATGCATCTTACAAATTGCTCATAAGCCTTCCTCCAATCCTGATGACTTGCTCCTTTCCATATAGCCTAGATTGTAGTATTACTGCTCAACATGTATCCATTGAACTGGATACAGTCCTCTTTAATCTACAGATTGAAAGGACACAATCCTGACACACACTTTTCCTGATTTTGAAACACTAATATTCTATAGGAAACTTGGAAGTTGTCAAATGAAATGTAATACATAAAGACAAATTGTTGTCAGCTGAAATGGGCTGTTACTGACCATCTTCAATTAGGAAAGCATATGATTCGGTATGCCATGAATGACAAATTGAAAAGGAATAATGACAAATTCATCACCAAAAAGAATATTTCAACATCAACTTTGAAATGCAATGCTGTCTATGACAGGATAATGACTGTCAACCTACAAGATAAACCAATCAATGCCACTATAATCCAAATATGCCTATCAACTACTAAAGTCAAGGATGAAGAAATTGAAAAATTCTATCAAGAGTTTCAGTCTGAAATTAATCCAATATGTAGTTAAGATGCATTGATAATTAGTGGTGATTGAAATACAAAAGTTGCAAACAAAGGGAAAGGATTTGACTTTTTTATTAAATCATTTTATTAGGGGCTCATACAACTCTTATCACAATCCATACATATATCAAGCGCTTTTGTACATTCATTGCCCTCATCATTCTCAAAACATTTCCACGCCACTTAAGCCCCCATCATTAGGTCCTCATTTTTCCCCTCCCTCCCCGCTCCCCCCTCCCTCATGAGCCCTTGATAATTTATAAATTGTTATTTTGTCATATCTTGCCCTGTCCGATGGACAACTGAAAAGTGGGTGAAGGGAGGATCTGCCTCTTAAAAGATGCCCTTGGTGATAGAAACAACACTAGCGATTGCATGATAGGATTGTGCAAGATCAGTGAATAATTTATTTCCAGTATCCTTTTTCAACAACACTAGAAGCTACTATACACCCAGACCTTACCAAATGCAATAATAGGAATCAAATTGACATGCATGGAAATAGATCAATGATCAACAGACAGATGAGGTCAAGCATCAGCTATGGAATGGACCATGAATGGCTCCTATACAATGGAAGAAATTCAAGCTACACTGAAAGTATTAGGCAAAAACAAGACACCAGGAATTAAGGAAAAGTCTATTGAAATGTTTAGCCAGCTGAGGAAGCACTCAATTGTGTATGCCGGAAAACTTGGAGGACAGCTACCTGGCAACTGACGGAAAGAGATCCATAATTGTACTCTTTACAAACAAAGGTGACCCAACAGAATGCTCAAATTATTGAACGACAACCTTAATATACCATGCAAGTGAACTTTGGTTGAAGTCAATCCAACAATACTTGTAGCAGTACATTGACATGGAACTGCCAGAGGTTCAGGCTGCATTCAGAAGATGGTCTAGAAAAAAGGAACATTATTGCTGATGTCAGGTAGATCTCGGCTCAAAGCAGATCATATCAGAAAATGATTACTTGTTTCATTGACTAGGCCAAGGCATTAAGCTGTGTGTATGATAACATGCCATGGACGGTCTTGAGAAAAATGGGAATATCAGAACACTTCATTTTGCTCATGCACAACCTTTCACTTGGATTAAAAGGCAGTTGTGTGAACAGAACAAGAAAAGCCTATGGCATAGTTTAAAATTGTAAAAAGGTATGTGTCAGGATTGTATCCTCTTATTATACTTACTCAATGTATATGCTGAGCAAATAACTAGGGAAGCTGGATTATGTGAAGAACAATTCAACATCTACATTGAAAGAAGGCTTAGTACCATCTACAATAGGCAGAATACGCAGCCTTGCTTTCTGAATGTAAGAAGGACTTGAAGAATTTGATGATGAAGATGATGGATTGCAGCCTTCCAGAAGGAGCGTAAATTATTTTTAAAAACTAATATCTTCACATCAGGCGAACAGGTCACATCATGATAAATGGAGATAAGATGGAAGTTGTCAAGGATTGTGGGTGCTTGAATCTGCAATGTTCATGGATGCAACAGTCAAGAGATAAAGGGATACATTTTATTAAGTAAACTTGCTGGCACAAGACTTCTTTAAAATGTTGTAAAGGAAGGATATTTGTGACCTTGAGGACTAAGCCAGACCCAAGCCACATATGCATATGAACGTTGAACATTGTGTAAGGAAGACCAAAGAAGAGCAGATGTGTTTGAGTTGTGATGTTAGAGAAGAATACTGAAATTAACGTAGACTAACAAAGGACAAACAGATTGGTCATGGAAGTACAGCCAGAATGCTCCCTAGAGGCAAGGATAGCAAGACTCAATCTCAAGTATTTTGGATATGTTGTCAGAAGAGACCAGTTTATGGAGAAGACATCAGGCTTTGGACAGAAGAAGAGCAGCCAAAAAGAGGAAAATCTTGACAAGACAGATTGACACAGAGACGGCAACAATGGACCCACATAAGAATAATTGTGAGGATGGTGTAGGACAGGGTGGTGCCTTGCTCTTTTTTGCATACGGTCACTGAGTCGTGCCCAGCTCCAGTGTTCCCAACAACAAAACAACCTTTCTCTTCATATCAGCACCATCACCATCTCAATAATATTAATACAGATTAATCAAAATAGTGTACTTTTCATTTTATCTTTCCTCATTTACTCACTTCATCTTCTAAGGTCAGTGCTATTTCAAATGTAGGGGAGGAGGGAATTATTGGAAGTATGTCATTTGGAAAGCCAATCAAGGATCCTATAATCTTAGAAACAACAAAACCAAAAATTGTCCTTTTCTATGGTGGCAACGTTGGAGAATTGGAATTATGAAGAAAATTCACATTACCGCAATAATTTAAAAAAATATATTCAATGTTTTAAAGAAAAAATATATAAGGGGAAATAATGCTTATTAAATGCACAAGTAATCTATTTCCTTATCTCACACAGCAGACTTGATGTTTTGAATTGGCTACTACCCTCGTAAATGCAGGGATTCCATAGAACTCAAAACTGAGTATTTAATCAACTCAGCTGACTGGACACTATTATCTCTGGGGCATTTAAATGCTTTCTATGAATAAGAGAACTTTGAGGCGCATGTCCACTTTGGGAGAACTTTTAGAAGAGACAAATACAGTGAACTAAGTGTGCACCCTACAGCTAAAAGAGTAACAGCAAACTCAATGCTCTCGCGTTAATTCTAGCTCACAGCAAACCTGTGGGGCCGAGGAGAGCTGCTCGGTTTGGTTTCCACCACTGTAAATATTTATGGCAGCCAAGCACCTCATTTTCCTGTCATAACCATAGAACTGCTCAAGGTTTCAAACTCCTGACCTTTTGGTTAGCCTACCATTGCTTAATTCACTCCTACACTAGGATAGCTCTAAAGGACAATGTATAAAAGGATTCTGAAAAAGAAAATTTTTTTTCTACTTAAGAAATTAATTTATTACTCATTGGGTGTTAACATATGTATAATTCCTACCACAATCAGTTTTCTTTCCTGGACTTCTTGACATCATCTCCTATTTATTTATTTATTTAAAAAATCATTTTATTAGGGGCTGATACAACTTATCACATTCCATACATAAATCAATGTGTAAAGCACATTTGTACATTCATTGTCCTCATCATTCTCAAAATATTTCCTCTCCACTTAAGCCCCCGGCATTAGGTCCTCATTTTCCCCTCCCT
>NW_022103911.1:8900397-8910359 GCF_000313985.2 Echinops telfairi
CTTTGCCTCAGTGTGGCGGGATCAGATCAGGTGCAATTCCCACACTGAAGGCAATTTTTTTTCAGCTGAAATATTCTAACATCAGCATTTTCTTCCTGACCACATCATTCCAATATGTATTGGGGCATTATTTTAAATTATAAGATATACCACTCTCTAACTATATAAGAATAAAAAATGGCATTAAAATGTTACAGAAAAATACTCATGTAGAGCAGGTAAACATGTGACAATTTTACATGACTTCTCACCCAGTATCATAACACACTGCTATATCATAAATAATTTATCACTAATCATACTAAAACTGCCAAAATGTCAGATATTTTAGCTTAAAGCATTGTTTTAGCATAGTTCAAGGTTGTTCTTATACAGCACCCTTCTTTTGGTTGCTTTGCAATTTCTTCCTTTAATGAAAAAAACAAAAAAAGGAAGCTGAAGATATAAAAACTGCCTTGGAGAATTACCTTCAAATCTAGTTTAAAATGTCATCAGTTGTATATTACCAGGTATTTTTAAGTCATGATGAAGTATTTGTTAAGAACCTCTAGATTTTGGAATGATATACACATTGATATATTTAAATATTCCATGCATTTCTTGTTATCTTTATATTATATTGTATTATATTTGATACTTCATAAAATCATTACATAATTATTTTATCATAATATCAATAATCTTAGTGATGGAAAAATATTGCAGATATAGTAATTGAGAAATTTAAAAAATTCAAATAGAATATATCAACAATATTGTTGACTATACTATGGCTCAAGTTTCAGCAGATCAAATGTTAATTGTACATAATATTTCAGTTATTTGGACAAATTTGTAATTAATTCATTTTTTGTGTCTGTTGTAAAAGAAGAATTATGGCTAATGTATTCTTGTACTCTATTTAAGGAGAATAACATGCACAGTATTTCAAGTAACCATAAGAACATTCGCTAAAATAACATATAAAATATAGACTACAAAATTAATTTCCAAAACACAAAATTTTAAAACACAGATTATATGAAAGTGTTGGATTCGATAGTATAAAGTATTTTTTATTCTATTGTGGTGTAAGTTTCATTTTGCATTTTCAACATACGCATGGAGACGTCTTCTAAGAACCCTGAGGTACTCCACAAACTTATGGTCATTAATTTCTACCACCAAATAAATTCCTCTTCAAACTAAATTTAAAGACTCTCTTGGTCACCTTCCAACTACAATGAGTTATTTACTGCATATGAAAATTATCTTAAGTTCAAATTGAGCACATCACTTAAACAACCATTAATTTATGCAAAGCAAAAGCTTCTATTTTTAATTGTGGGGTATATTTCAAATATAAATCAACCTGACATTAATTAATTGCATATTTCAAAACTGATGTTTACAGAAGTGTCTATATTAAATGTTATCACTCATGTTTTATTTTTTTTAACAGAATCCAGTGACATTTTAAATATTTCATCTAAGCAATTGTATGTTTAACTGTATTGAGATGCTCACTCTGTACCCACATGTCTTTTCAATTGCTTTTTGAGCACCCGGGCATGATTTGAACATCCTTTTGACTATTTCATGCTGCTGCTCACGTCTCTGGCCAGGGTTGCACAAAATATAAATCGGCACTTCAAATGTCCCCAGCTGCTCTTTTATATCTTGATAGGCCCAATCATTCTCAACAGGAATGCTTGATAGCTTTGGAAACCTCAGTAATATAGTGCCATATTTGTGGTTCTTATTTTGTGATTTCATGCCATGGCTTCACAGGAGCTTAGTTTTTATTGATTAAATTAAAGAATGATACATTCATTCTTTCATATTTTCCTGTTTAGGTTAATCCTATCATGACTTTATAAAGTGGATACTTTATAATGCATATATATGAATATGTACACAAGGCTGTACCCCATAAATAAACTGCTCACTAAATGAGAATTTGTATCAAAAAAGTTATTTAATTATAGAGTTGGAAAATGGACTGAAGGTAGGTCCAAATCCACAGGTTTAGGCATTATAACTGACAAGAGATCTTGTTTTTTAAAATAAGATTGAGTACAACTTTTTCTTATAAGTAAAATATATATATATATATATTGTTATGTCTTTTAAAATAATTCTCTGCCTTAAGTGAGTTCCAAAAATTGAGCATTTTCAATTGAGATACAATATTGGAAACAAAAATTATCCTAGTTATTGCTATTCTTGCTTCATTTATAATAAGGTGTGATTGTGATTGCATTGTATTGACTGTCTTGATTTTTTTAAAGGAAGCATATAGATGATACAGAATATCATGTTGAGTTACAGATTCTAGATGTGATGCTGAACGGTCCTAAGTGATATTATTTCACATGCTGTGTTTGGAGTCAAGAATGTGAACGTCATTTAAAAAAATAAAAAGCAGGTCTTACACTGAATCCAAGATGTTTTTCCATGAGAGAACAATTGTGATAAATGTGACTTCTACAGAAATTTATACTTATTAGAATTACAGTCTAACTATATAAGCTAATTTAACTTTAAAAATAACAATGGCTATGTCAACATAATTGTTAAAATCTTCATTTTTTTCTGTTATAACTATTTTCATAGTTTTCTACTACACTAAGAAATCTGAAAACTCCATAATTCTATGGTACAGAGAAAAAAAATCTAGTGGCCTTAGTTATTTTATTTAAAACCTATTTTGGTAACTAGAAAAGGCTCATCAATACACCAATTAATACCATAGTAGATCTTCACTCTAAAGTGTGTGGAGTAGTATTTCCTATCTGGGACAAACATGCTGTGTAAAAGTCAGACTAAGAATACAGGAGATGGTGTTGATAATACAAGATTCTCCATTAAAAACTGTTACTTTTTTTCTCCTATTTCTCTACCTCCTTTTCAGAACATTATAACTTAACTCATTTTACCTTGGAACTCAATCTATCATAGTGGATCAGACACCAGAGCAATGACCTTGGCAAAGAACATTTGAATTTGACATACAAATATGTTTAATCACCACACACATTCTATTCTTAGCAAAATATCAATGCTCAGAAAACCTTTACATTGAAAAGAACAGATTTGTGATTCTCAGAGCAACAGATGTTACTTTGCTATTACATTAAAAATAACTAGAAGAAGAAGAACATAAAAGAGAAGGCACTTGCATCATATGCTCTGAACTGATCACTTGCATCTGCTTGGCATGTTTGAGTCTAAATGAAGCAAGTGGAGTTTCCAAGGGGAGTATCCATTTACTGGTGCATAGTCAAAGCAGTTGTTTCTCTCCGCTGCCGTTCTCATCAGTCATAGAACAAGTCAAATGTTCACACTGCAGCTTAAGCAAGAAGACCAAAAGAACTGGGTATCTATCAGATGCTAGACATTAATTCTGTGTGTGAGATCTAAAGAAAAGAGGCTGGGCAAGGCTGAACATGGAGAGTAAAAGGAGAGCCTTTAAAGCATTCAGATTGCACTGAGGCTTCTTGTCACTTTCCACTGAATTAATTTAATTAGCCTCTCTCCAGCATTGGGTATTGTTCCTAACCTTGAAGGGTCGCTGATGGAAGTAGGTGTCACCGCTGCCCTTACTAGATGAGCACTCTTCTGTTCTGTAATGGTGATTTGCTTCAGGTGAAAAATAGGATCACTCTCTTTTCCTATTGATTTCTGCAAAAGAAAATGCTTCCTCCTGCACAATTATTTTTGTTATCACCTTCCATGGAGCTGTGCTCTTCTCTTCGTAAAATTGAAAAAAAAAAAAAAGGTATCAAACCCTTACTCATGCCCAGAGGTAGAAACTGAAGCTCAATTATCTAACAGATAGAAACACTTATATGCTATCTTTAAAAGAAAATTATTTTTAAAATAGAATGCCATAGCCAATATATAATATGTAATTTAAGTTTCACAAGGAAATGGGAAATCATTTAAAAAACAAAATAAATGCAATTTTTATATTTAGTCTTGAACACTTATTGGTAAGACACATTTTAAAACATCTACTCTAATGTTTATTCTGTTTACACGTGAACAGATGGGAATTTTGATTGATGAACTTCATACAAGACTATTTTTCATGAGAATAATTCAGTTCTCATTTTAGATTGCTTATTCTCCTTTACTTTCAGAGGTAAACATAAGCTATTTACAAACTGAAAGGTATAGTACTTGTGTTAGGCCTTGTGGACTCAGAAATCCAATGACACGCATATCAGTGTAAGAGAGAGCTTTCGATCCAGAAGTAGGTATATATCAGGAAACCATCCCAGCCCAGCCCAGAACAAGTCCGTACGTAGTCTGATATTAGTCCTTAAGTTTGATGCTCGTCCATAAATCTCTCTTCAGACTTATACACTCACATTCAATGATGCAAAATGCAAGAAGATGACAGGCTGTTGAGTGGAAAGTCGAGTAGAGCCAATGACCGTGGAAGCATCTCAGTGCTGGCACTGGTCTCCGCGTGACCCTTCCAGCCTCAGAGGTGGTTCTTCAACACGAAGGTGAGGGCAGAGAGGGGAACGTAATAAAGAGAATTTCCCCTATATTTATGCTAACCTTTATACCTACTGACTGGAATACATGCATGTGTTACCCATGTTTTCCCTGACCTACTGGCTGTATTTCCTCATTTGAAAACACACAGATATAAGCGATGGTTTATATCATGTGCATGCTAGTAAGTGATTATTCCAAGTGCAACCATTATCAAATCAATAGATTCTGAGGTATTTTATTTTAATTTTTTAAATGTAATGAGATTTCCATATTTTCCGTGGCAAATTAACAATGTCGTATACCACCTTGAATGCAATATTGATTACATCATTTTTTAAAGCCTTCTGCCTTAGGTTTAAAGTTACTGACTCCAGCATCTTATTGGGCTGATAATTGCATTTCAATTCCCTTTGGGAAACTATGCTTGGATTAATTGAGTCATTATAGTTAAAGTTGGTGATAAACAATAATAGGAAATATCTGTCTGCTCAAGTGCTGTTATTGCCTTTAACCATTTTGAATTATTAAACCATCCAAATCAATACTGCTCACTTATTTTTAATAATGAGTTTAATGACTTAAAAGTAAACAGTTTTAGGAAATGACTTGCTTTTTTAATCCAGCATATGTTGTTATGTATGCAGAGTACATAGTGAATATGCTGCAACTTTTGGCAGTTTTAAAATTATTGTTAATTAACTTTTCTATTCAAATTCCTACAAGCTCAACTCTAGTTGATGAGTTAACATACTATAATCAGTAAATCCTGAAGTAATTTCATAAGCATAGTTATTTAACCTAAATTGGATTCTCCATCAATCAAGACAAATCCATTTTTGAATATCATATTATATGAGGTTTAATAGCACTATTATATCCAGTCTTGGTTTGTACTTTCAGAACTTAGTACTCTTTTATTCTAATATTTGTGCAAAGAAATTCTATAAATATTAACAATAATATTATATATATGTTTATTTACAAGAGTTGGTATGTAATACAGATATTAAAATTGAACTACAAATTAAGAACTTTCAGTTTAGATTCCCATACCTCCAAAGTTATTTAATTACTGAAGCTCATCTTATACATAGGCAAGGTGATAATAATACACAAAATTCTTGCACGGATCAATAGTTATGGAAAAGTCTTAGGAAATAGAAACTATTTTATAAACAAACTCAAACAAACAAAAAACCAACTAACTCTCATTGCAGTGTTCATATAGAACATAATAGAACCTCCCCTTTGAGTTTCCAAGGCTGAAAACCTTTACAGGAGGAGACAGCCTCATCTTTTTTTTTTTTTAAATCATTTTATTGGGGGCTTGTACAACTCTTGTCGCACTCCATCCATCCATTGTGTCAAGCACTTTTGTACATTTGTTTCCCTCACTGTTCTCAAAACATTTGCTTTCTACTTGAGCCCCTGGTATCAGATCCTCATTTTTCCTTTCCACTCCGCTCCCTCCTCCCCCATGAACCCTTGATAATTTATAAATTTTTATTATTTTGTCATATCTTACACCATCCAACAACTCCCTTCACCCACTTCTCCATTGTCCGTCCCCCAGGGAGGAGGTTATATGTAGATCCTTGTAATCTGTTCCCCCTTTCTCCCTCACCAGCCTCATCTCTTATCCTGCTGAGTTGCTGGTGGGTTTGAACAGCTGACTTTATGGTTAGCAGAGCAGCATGTAACCCATGATGCCACCAGGGTTCTTTCCACTCTCACTTTACTCTCTTCTCTTTATTAAAAAAATATTCTGAAAAAGAATTGTAAGCAAAAGAAAAAGAATTCTTGGTTATAGAACATTCTTTCTAGATTAAAACTGGATTATTTGATGCTGCAAAATTTCATCAGATATAGTTTATTTTTTAATATATGTATTGGTCAAAGGAATATATGTTTAACAAGGAGGGGAAAAAGGTAAATAAGATTTGCCTGACAACATAGTTTGCCCTTTTATGAAACAACGCAATGGGGGTAGGAGTTATATTGATGTACTTACGTTAAGCAAGACTAACTCATTAACTCAGTGATTTATTCATGTAGCCTGTATTGACTATATGTTAGATGTCCCTTGCTAGGTGCCGACTCTGCAAGAATGAGAGAGAATGGCTCTATTTTGTAAAATTTATTGGAGGGTTGGTGATAGGGTTAGGAGACAGTTTCAACTATGTGGGGTGTACCAAATAACCACATATATAAAATTTTAAAGACACACCAAGGTGAGATGTAATTGAAAATATAGGAAAGACCTCCTTAAAGAAGAAATATTTGGAGCCAAAGTCAGCTTGTCAGTTTTACATAAAGCCTTCCACTTTCACTTCTCTTTCTCAAATTTGTGATTCTAGAAGAAATTTCCTTAGTACGCTCTATCTGTTCAAATCCATATTAAGATATCCAATATTCTTCTATAAGATATTTTACATTATGCTAAGGGCCTGTGATTTCAGATTATCCATTAGCCAGTTGCATGGATTCCACAGGTCTAGATCGTTACTAGAATGGAGAGCCAGAAAGTGGTCATTCTGATTTCAGTCCAGTGTCTCTCCCTAACACGGGCTCCATCTCCTCGTAAAACACGGTTACATTATATTATTAATTTCATCCAAATTCAGAAGGTACATACACTCAGAAAACGGAATCTCTATATAATTTGTGTGCTAATTTTATATAGATGTACATCTTATGGTGCCTAAAATCTGATTTGGGTGGTTCTCTTAGATGTCCAAGGCTGCCAGTAACAAAATGCCACATAGTAGAATGCTCAAAAAAAGAAATTCACTTTCTCACAATTCTAGAGACTGGAAGTTGAGTGCAGTATATGACAACACCAAGAGAATTCCTTCCGAGCTTATGAGGGAGAAACACTTTCGTATGAGGGAGAAACCATACCCAGCCTGGTTTTTTGCTCCTAGTGTCTGCTGCAATCTTTGACAGTCCTCTACTATTTTTAGAAGTATGTATCTGGTTGACATAAAACCATCTAAGACCACATATTCAAAATAACGGCCTTGCTCTTCACTGCATTAAAAAGGTTTTGTGCGAGAGATTTACCCAATGCAAACCACCATTTGCTTTACTGACTCTTTAAAAACTAAGTCATTGATACCTTCAATCTTCTCTCTGATTATCATCATATTACTTTTTGTTTTAGTTGTGATTAGTTTTCTTTACATTGGGTTGTAATCTATTTGCATAATTGCCTCTTGATCTATGTACAAGGACTGCCAAAGCACACTAAAGTGTTCTGGAATTCTCGTTCTTCTCAAGGTTAGCCATAGTTTGTTATGATCCACAGAGTAGAATGCCTTGGCTATGTCAAGAAAACACAAGCAAACTCCCCCCACCGCCCTAGTCTCTGCTTTCAGGCAATAACTAGGTAACATCAACAGTGATATCTTGTTCCAAGGTCTCTTCTGAATGCAGCCTGACCTTCCTGTGGTTGCTGTCAAGGTACTGCTGCAAGTGTTGGATGATCTTCAGCAAAAGTTTGCTTGCCTTTTATATCAGTGATATTTTCTATAGTTAGATCATTGTGTTGAGTCACTTTTCTTTGCACTGAGTACAAATAGGGCTTGCTTCCAGTCAGCTGGCTAATTCCCTCTCTTTCAAATGCCCTACCATGAACAAGTGAGTGCTTCATCAGACTGTTGAAACTGGGATTCCATCAGCTACTGCCACTGTATTTTTCCCTGATGCTTTCAGTGCAGCTTGAATCTGTTCCTTCAGCACCACTGCTGCTTGCACATACGCTACCTCCTGAAATGGTAGAATGTTGACTAGGTATTTTTGATACAGTGACTCTGTGTGTTCTCCGCCTCCCACCTCCTTTTGATGCTGTCTGCATCATTCAATATTTGGTCCATAGAATCTTTCAACAATGCAACTCAAAACGTGGATTTTTTTCTTGAGTTCTTTCAGTGTAAAATATGCCGAATGAGTTCTACCTTTTTGCTTTTCTACCTCTAGATCTTTGTACCTTTCGTTATGCTATTTGGCTTTCTCTTCTCAAACTGACCTTTGCAATTTTCTTTCAGTTCTTTGACTACCCCTTTTCTTCCATTTGCTTTAGCTCTTCTATAATGAAGAGCAAGTTTCCAAGTCTCCTCTGAAATTCCACTTCGATAGTTTCTTTCTTTCCAATGACCTAAACTTTCTTCTGAATGATAGTCTTGGTGTCATCCTGCCACTAGTCAGGTCTCTGTCATTCTTGTGGCATTCATCAATGTCCTCAAAATTCATGTGTGAGAGACTCAAAGTCCCATTTTGGCGCTCCTGGTCTTGATTCAATTTTCTTCAGCTTCATCCTGAATTTATGATACTTAAGCAATTAATGATCTATTTCCCAGTCCGTCCTTGGCCTAGTTTACTTAAATTGAAGTTTCCCATCCTCTCTTCCCACAGATTTAGTAAACTTGATTTCTCTTCATTCCTTTCGGTTTGTTTGTTTGAAAAGAACTTTATTTCACTGAAGACATCAAGTATACTTAGTTTTACTCTTCCTCCTTTTGTTATCCACTCGGATCAATATTTAGATCTGAGGAATAAGGAATCAGGGTGTTTTTTTTTAAAATCACTTCTTAGTCTTTCTCGCTCTATCTATTAATCTATCTAACCCTCCCTATGTTTCTTTCCTTCTTCCTTCCCTCTCCCTTTTCTCATTCTAGTCCATGGCCTCCTTGTAGTCCTCAAAGTCTTGTCCTTGGGTGTATGAACCACATTTCTTTGTCTTTATTTTTGCTTATAGCAATGGTGATAGTCAATATGACAAACATAAATATTTAATAAGTTTTCTAAGCCAATGTTCTCTAGTTCTGTCCATGTCTTCAACTGTTTAAAAGAGATATTATTGTTGATGTATATTGTTATCATTGATGTGTTATTGATGTGTAAAATGATATAGTATGAATGTTTTCCATTCAGCTATAGTTGGGGTTCATGGTTATTTCCATTTTGTTTCTTTGTGGAAATAGCAGCTATAAATATAGGTGTACATAAGTCTGTTCATGTTAGATTCCTAATTTATTTTCAGTTTATATCCAGTAGAGAGATTGCTGGATTATACAATACTTGGATTTGCATTTGTTTATGATAAGGCTCATGCAGATTTCAATAATGGCTGTACAATTCTACAGTCACACTAGCAATCTGAAAGCATTCCTATCTCTCTACTTCCTCTCCAGCATTTATTATTTTCTGTTTTATTGAATTTTACGAAAATTAAAATGATATATCATAATTGTGTTGTTTTGTATTTCTCTTAGTGCTAAAGGTCTCAAGCATTTCTTCATATAGTTGTTGGCTGCCTGTATGTCATGTTTGGTAAATTTTGTATTCATGTCCTATGCTCTTTTATTGATTGGATTATTTGTGCTTTTTTTTTCCATTTGTCTTTCTGTTGAATTTTTTTTAATCATTTTATTAGGGGCTCATATGACTCTTATCACAATCCATACGTACAT
>NW_022103911.1:8911307-8913941 GCF_000313985.2 Echinops telfairi
ATCTAGACTTCTATAAATGCCCGCTTTTCTTTTTTTAATGCTGTGGTTTTCTATAGATTTTGGAGACTAACTTTTTCTCTGACGTATTATTACTGAATATGTTTTCCTAATCTATGGGTTCTCTGTTGACTATTTGATGGAGTTTTTTGTTATGCACAGGGAGCCCTGGTGATATAGTGATTACTAATTGAGCTGTGATCCACAAGGTCAACAATTTGAAATTACCAGTAGCTGCACAGGAGAAAATCTGGGTTTACTAGTTCGGTAAAAAGTTAGTCTCAGATACTCATAAGGGATCATTATGAGTCAGCATTGACTTGATCACAGTGAGCTTGGTTGTTGGTTTTTGTTGGACATAAATGACATATTTTTAGTAGATCACAGTTCCTTGTTTTGTCTTCTATGGTGTGGCTGTTTTTCATTATGTTTGGAAGTATATTTATTCCTTGCACCAGAGTCCTTAAGTTTGTACATACTTTTTCTTAACTGTCCTAATAATTATGTCATGTATATTTAGGTCTTTGATTCTTATTGAATATATTTTAGCATATTACATGAGACGGGTCTTGTTTCATTCTTTTTCCCCCCTTTGATAGTTCTTTCTTTTTTATTAGTTGAGATTTAACACAGATATCATAACATTCTATATTTCAATCATGTCAAGTAGAATTGTACAATTGTGAACCACAATCAGTTTCCAAATAATATTTTCTAATGAACTCCTTGATATCATCTCTCTTTTAGCCACCATAAACCCCTTATTCAACTTGCTGTCCCTATAGGTCCATCTACCCTGGCTTTCATAAACTGAAAAACAGAACATCATATAACACAGCTTCAAGAAAGTGACCTCCATTGACATAAAACCTGAGATACACTCTAATATGAGCAAACAAAAACTGAGGAAAACAATACAAACCAAAAATACAGAAAGTTTTGGAAACCAGATCAGGTTCAACCTGCATCAAAGGGGTGTAGGGGAGTACTGAAAAAGTGTTAAGGGTTCAAGTCAGATGTATGCCTTTGTCTTCTATACTCTCTTCCAAGCACTCTGTTTAGGGATCACTTTCCTCCCATCCTCAATTTTTCAGATAGGGGGAGTTCTCCCGAGGCTTATTTCCTATGTAGTTCCAGAAATGACTCTTGGACCCCCACTGCCATCCATCGCTTTCTGCACACCAGATTCACAATTTATGTTCTGATAATGATTCCTCCTTCAACTTTGTATTATAAAGAGTCCAATCATTCGCTAACTGATGATGGTGTGCTTCTTGATGTGGACTTAGTTGACTTTGCACATAGTTGGCTGCTTAGTTGGAGGCAAGTCTTTAAGACCCCAGATGCTATTTTATCTGATGGCTGGGCACCATCTAAATTCTTCACCATATTTTGCTATAGCACCCATATCTTCTGTGTTCCCTTCTTGGGAGCAAGTATCAAGCAGGGCCACGATGTAAGAACTAATTGTTCTTAAGTTGGAACTAAAATTTAATATGACCCTAAAACCCATCCCTTTATCTATGATTAAAGAAAACAATTGTAATTTGCTGCAACTTGGGAATGAATACATATGTCGTCCTCAAATACACTTTTCCTTTCTGGACTCCTTGAGATCACTCCCTTTCATTTTCTCACCCATTGAAAACCCCCTTCCCCCAAATCCTTGTTATATTTTCTCTCCCTATGAGCTCAATGTTCCTGGATTTGATTTACTGAAAAACAGAGAAACAACACAGCTTCAGAGAGTGACCTCCAGTGATGACACACCTCTGAGACACACCCTAATATGAGCTAGCCTAAGCAAAATATAACAGAACTGCTTTCACAGGATAGCCAGTATAATACTAATCTTAATACAGTGTACAGGGTGTTGATGTAGCAAGATCTTATTTGTCTGCCAATCAACAGTACACCACTGTTTGTGTACTGTCTTCTGCTTCTTGGGATACCACTACTGGTGGTCTTGTAAATATATACCATCACTGTGGAAGGCAATACGGCAATACCTAAAGTAGGTGGCATCCAGCAATTCCATTACTGAGCCTATACCTAAAAGAAATGAGAAACATGAATAGACATTTGCTCCTCCATGTTCATCAAAATAGCACGAATGGAAACAGCCTAAATTCCCATTAGTAGAAGAGTGAATTAAAAAATAAAATGTACATACACACAAAGTAATACTATGCATCCCTGGAAAACAACGATGAACCATGAAACACTTCAAGTCATGGAGGGATCTGGAAGACAGTCTGCTGAGTGAAGTTAGTCAAGCACAAAAGGACGAATACTGTAGAGTCCACTGCAGTAGGAGCAAGCAGCTGAACGGCAAGCTCAAGTTTGTAAGGCATCTAGTTTCCTGGCTGGGGATCAGACAGCCTAGTTAATAGCCTGACCAGTTCCATTGTATCACATATCATCCGCTTCAAGTAAATAGAGTGTGGGTCACTTGGCTAGAAAAAGATACCTCTGGACATCGTGGACCAAGATCAGGAGATGCATCTGCTGAGTGGTTGCCATGTGGATCTGGTGCGAGGTCCCCTGGAGAGGGAGAGAGCCTTGCCAGTGGGTGAGGCTTACTGATGGGAGGAGCAGTGCAAGAGAGGAGAGTGGGAATGGTCAAGTTTGGGGGAA
>NW_022103911.1:8917216-8918148 GCF_000313985.2 Echinops telfairi
TAGTTTTAAATTTTCTGAGTCATTTATTTCTGATATAAGTTTGATTATTTATTTTCTTCTAGTATCTGATGGTTTGTTTTGCTGCATTTTCCCAATTGTTATACTTGATGCATTAAGAAGTTTGTTTTAATTATTTTTGCATTGTTCATATGTACATGCTTTTGATATGACCAAAAGGTTTTGAGACGTTACACTCTGTTCTCATTTGTTTCAAACAAGTTGTGATTTTTGTTCTTTATTTCTTCAATTACCTAGTTGTTCTTGAGTACCGTGTTATTCAATTTCCACGTATTTTTATTTTAGTTGATCATGGTCTATCTAAAATCAGTTCCGTTGGTGCTACAGAAGAGAATGAAAGGGATTTTTCTTAGGTGAAATTTTCACTATATATCTATAAGATCTAGTTGATTGCTTGTGTTTGTATTATTTTTGTATCTTTATTGTTTTTCTTTCTAATTGATTAATCTTTAGTTGAAAGTGATGTTTCTACATTTCTTAGAGTTATCATATTATGATCTACTTGCCTTTCCCTTTCTATAAGAATTTTGTAAATGTGTTTTGATAGTTTTTCATTTGGTACAATTATAATAATTATAGTTATGGTTTCTCGTTCAATGAAAGCTTTCATAATTACATAGTGACCTTCTTTGTCTCTCATTATATCATTAACTTTGACGTCTATTTTGTCTGCGATTAATATTGCTATTCCAGCTTTCTTTTGCCTGCCATTCGCTTGATATATATTTTTCCATCCTTTGATTTTTAATCTATGTTTATCATTATGTCTCAGGTGTGTTTTTTAAGCAGCATGTTAAAGATACATATGTTTTATCTATCTCATTAGTCTTTAACTTTTAACCAGTGAATTCAATCTGTTTACATTCAGTGTTGTTATTAGTAAGTATGCTTTTGTTGCTGTAATTTTGCTGTAT
>NW_022103911.1:8918255-8921720 GCF_000313985.2 Echinops telfairi
TTTTTGTCTATTCCATTTGATTTCTATATATTCCATCTGGAGAACTCCATGTTTATAACTGCCTTTTGTTGTTGAAAAACGGTATTTGCTATGAAGAAGTCTTGCAAAATTCAATCATGCTTTCTCCAGATTAATTTCTATCACCAAGTCCCTATCTTCCAACAACTGTTCCTGCATTTGAGTCACCAGTGACATAGATTCCAGCATTGGAGCAGCATAAACATCACCACAAGACAGCACACTAACAGACACAATCACAGCGAGAACATGGAGTTGTTTGTAAACAGATATTTAAAACAATTCTCCTGTAAGCCACACCATATCACATGTTTCAAAAAGTTTTAAAATATTGGCAAGTTTTTCTTGTTAAGTTTTGAAGTTAATTCTAGTAAAATTTAATATAAAATTTATTTATCATCATTTTACAATCAGACTTACTGTTTTAGTTTCAGTATATAGAGAGCCTGGGAATCATAACCCATATTGATAAGAAGAAATATGGACAAGCTAAAAATGAATGACCTTTTAGGGGACCCATTAGGAAGTGGAGTTTCAAGATATACTGCCCCCTGAAATCTGGATAGCTAAGTGAATCCAGAAACCTATGCATGAGATGTTTGCTTATTGCAGGGGCTGTTAGTGTCCTAAAAATATAGGAACATTAAATAAAAATGTGTTAAATAACTGGAGGCAGAATGGAGATTAGCAGGAAATTTAAAATGGAGACTAGCATGATATTAAAAATACTTCTTCTTCTACAGATTTGGGGGGAACTTCTGTACTTTAGAACTTTAAAAGTTTCTATGAATACCATTTATTATCATGCTGAAGATCTAAAAAAAAAAAAATGAAAGAAAGAAATCCCATTCTGCTCCTGGAAAAGAGAGGATAGTAATCCTGGTGAAATTTATTCAGAGAATTCTCCATAACAGAAGCATACTTTCTAATGAGAAACACTTTAGCATGTCTTTCTCCAAGAGCTAAAGGGGGAATGTATTCCTCTCAGCTTCCTCTAGACTTCCTGTTACAGAGAGCAGACCTAAACAAAAACATTTGTGAAGGAATAGTCCATAGAGTAAAAAGCTAAAATTTAATCGGGACACTATAGAATGCCTTCTCGGTTTTTTACACTTTACTAACATAAACTGAGATTCCAAAATAATAATAGTGCTTACAGTTGCAAGACATTCACTCTGAGATGGACTACTTTGGGAAGCCCAAGTTCAAGAGAAGAGATAAAAATAAGGATATTCCAGCATTTTGAACCTGCTTGCACTTGCAGCTGTAGCAAAACCCAAACAATATTGTCATGCCACGAATTACTGTATTTGGCTCTTCTAGCCACTGTCTTTTCAACTCCCACCAAATATCTCCGTGGCACTATGAAAATAGGGTAAATGCAACCCTAATATGGGATAGATCTATTTTGACAACCTGTTGGGTTTTAAATGGGCCAACTCAGTAATAGGAATGAGGGATGCTACAACCACCAAAAACGTATAGCAAAACCTTTGAGTGCTGAGATCCTTGGATACAGAATCTCCTAGACCCAGAAGACAAAGAACTGTGAAACCCTGGGAATGGTAAAATATTGGCAAAGGAATAGTGATAGTAGAAATGAGAGCCAAAGCCCAAAGAGAATGGTGGGCTTCCCAGCGTACGGTGCTACTAAAACTCTGTGCCTTTGATTAGGAGGCTCCACGAGTCAGCCTTCTTACAGCTAAGAGTTTGGGAGCGGAGACTTGTGCAAAGTGGAGTGTCTTTTGGGCATCTATGAGTAATGCTAAAACAGTTTTATAACAGGAGGATGACGCCAAAGGGCCACGTAGCTGAGGGGCCAAGGAATGTGCCTCTCTACTGAGGCATCTTTGTAGACCTGGCTGAAAAGAGGCACTTTTAATGGAAAGAACTATATCTTGACCATTTTTTACATTGAATTCTGACCTCTTAACTTCCCTCATGAGCCATACAACTAGGAGTATGTTCTGTGAGTTATGGGTGGTCACAGGATTCAATTATCAAGCCCAGTTAATAAGTAGAGCCTGCCTACAGAGAGATCATTGGTGTCAGAATTGGTCAGAATTGATCATAGAGCATGGAGGCATGCCTGGAATCCACCTTATAAAAATAGACTTTGAGCTAAGGATGAATTTGATTTTCCTTCCTCCTTGTGAAGTCAGAGGAGATAAACCATGGACCCCTGCACTTTTTAGAAAGAAAGAAAGATGATAGATAAAGACAAATCACAGTAACCCAAGAGGTCAGAGTAAGTTGGATCCATAAGGTGTCCCAGGTTATAGATCTTTATAGGAGTAGTGAGCATCACCTTTCTTTCACAAAACAGTTGGCAGATTTAAATAGATAAACTGGTGGTTAGCAACCACCACAGATCCCGTGTGTATGGAGACAGTGTTGTTGTTAGGTTCAGTGGAGCAGATATGAATTATAGCAATCCTATAAGGAGCCCTGGTGGCACAGTTGATTATGTCTTGGGCTGCTAACCTCAAGGCTAGCAGTTTGAAACCGCCAATCATTTTACAGGAGACAGGCAACTTTCTACTCCCATTACGATCGACAATGGCAGAAACCCAGAGGGGCAGTTCTACTCTGTATAGTGAGGTCTGATATTGTCACTAGGAGTCACAACTAACTTACTCAATGGAATCAATTTAAATTTATGTATATCTGAAGACCAAAATACTGCCCATTTCTTATCCATCCTCACAAACTTGTTAAAACCATCTTTGAGACTGGAAATCTGGAGTAGGTCACAGATCCATGAGCAGGTCAGAGAGCCAGAGCAGACCTCTCATCTTTCCTTGGCGGTGGACACTGAACTTAGTCAGTTTCAGAGGCCATGCTCAGTGAAAGGAAGCAAATGGGTCAAACTGCCTGCCCGTGCATCCCCTTCCAACCCCAAATATCAGAAATACAGCCGGTATGACTCCAGAGAACAACAAAAAGAATTATGTATATATTGTTTATAATTTCTCTGTACTAATCCTCAAACAACCAATGAAATACCAGTGACCAAAAATAAAAAGAACAGATGGCTCAAGGGAAAGTTTACTGTTTCCTTTGGAAATTTAGACAATTTGGAGCTCAGTATCTTTAGGTACCCAGTATACACATCCATAAACCTGCTTTGATGTGTGCATTTTATGTGGATATAGGTCTACCTATATTTCAAGAAAATCAATAAATTCAAAGCAAAGATATTCAAGAATGAAAGAGACAATATTCAGATAACATCAAAAAAAGTAAGCATTGTCTTATTATTGGTATATAATTATTGGCCTATTCTTTTTGTAGGATATGGCCTAAGAACTCAAGAAATATATATCTTCAGTGAAATTGGGGGGATGCCAGATTTCTCCCAGGCAGAGTAGGGAATTGAAGATGCAAGGTGAGGAGACTAGGATGATTCACGTGCATTCAAGTATGAGAAGTCGGTACAAATTCATG
>NW_022103911.1:8922087-8923379 GCF_000313985.2 Echinops telfairi
CAATTAAGTATTTTGTTTTCTGACTTCATAGGAGGAAAAATATGAATCAAAGTCAACCTCAGCGCAAAGCCTATTCCTATGAGGTAGAGTTCAGATATGCTTCCACTCTCCAATCTTCCCACTCTTCCCAATTTTATTCATAATTTATTATGACCCAAACAGTCAAATGACCTTAAATAGTTAATATAACCCCAATAAAAATTTCTTTGGTATCCTCTGCTTGCAGACAAGAGCCATCTGATATCAGCAAAGATACTCCTCATTCTACATCGTATTGATAATCTGGTTTGAATGGTGCAGTTCTCTGCTATCCTGTGGCAACTGTGTGTTTTTTGTATTTTCAACAAAATTTTTGCTTGCATTTGACATTAGCATTATCATTCACTAGTCTACTCATTCTGTTCAGTCACCTATTTGAATGAACATAAATGTGGATCTCTTTCAGGTGGTTGACCAACTAGCTGTCTTCCGAATATTTGGGCATAGATGAGTTAGGATTTCCAGTGTTTCAAAAGCTATTGAAACATCTCATTTGTTTCTCTGTTGATTCCCATTGTCATTTTTCTCCCATCAATTTCTTCAGTGTAACTTCCACTTATTCCTCAATCTCATTATTATTTCTTTTATTTTTTTCATAGATCATTTAAATGTAGGTTCTTACATAAAATGTACTATCTCCTATAATATCTGAATGTGCACAGGCTCTTTTTACTACAGTAAATCTGTGTATTCTTTCCATGTTATTTTGATGTTTCGTGTACTTTTAAATATTGTGCCAATTTTGTTTCAACTTCAGCCTTGGAATATTCTTCACTTTTTCCCCCTTCACTTCTTTAAGCTAGTGAAATACTAAGAATTCTTGTTTTCACTTGATGTCTTTAAATATTTCACTATAATTTCTTTTGGAACTGCACTGTAATTTAATGTCTTCTATTATCTTTCACTATTCTGTTTAAGAATATATTTGAGTCTGTTCTTATATATTTTTTGTGTTCATTTTCTTTCTTAATCACCTTTTGCTTCCTTCATGTATAATGTCCTTAATGTTATATCTCAACTAATCTGAAATGTGTTCATTAATGTTCAGTGTTTCAAAGTATTCTCTTTTTTTAAGTTCATATATATTTTATTACCTTTATTCATAGGTGCTTTATACTTTTCATTGGTATTATAAATGGTATATCTTTATGACTTGTTTTTTTTTTAATCGTTTTATTAGGGGCTCATACGACTCTTATCACAATCCATACAGACATCAATTGTGTAAAGCACATTTGTACATTCATTGCCCT
>NW_022103911.1:8925232-8928777 GCF_000313985.2 Echinops telfairi
GCTCCATTCCCTTTCTCTAAATTCAAATGGGATAAACTCTAAGTCACACTTTGGTTATTTGAACTTGCTTTAATGTTCTTCAGCTTTGACTCATAATTGTACATGAGCAATTGATGGTCTGTTCCATAGTTGTCTTTGGCTTCATTCTAAATGATGCTATTGAGCTTCTCCGGACTTTCACTACACAAATGTAATACATTTGGTTCATGTGCATTTTAACTGCGAAGGTTGTCACTCTTTCGGTTGAAAAGATATGTTTCTAATGTATTTGTCTGTCTCGGGTATCTATTCCTGCCTTAGAAGATATACCACACATAGATTACTGTAGCAACCAGAAATTAATATTCTCAAAGTCTAAGGACTTTATCTCCAAATTCATGTAACAGCTCTAAAGTAAGAGACTCTCTCTGCTGGCTCAGTTTGGCAGAAAGAGTCTTATCTTCTTCCCCCTATGTAGTCCCGACCTTCCTTGGCCATCATCATGTGTGTTGATGTCAATTTTCCTCTGGATCTAGAGAATGTTCCATGCAGAGTATGATCCAAAGTCATACTCCATTCCTTGGAAGTCATAGGACCCTCTCCCACTGCTTGCTTTCCTCTTCTTTGTTCTCATGTCAGACAAAAGATGTTCTAGGCCATATTCCAGGGAAACACCCCTTACATGCGGTCAGGGCTGTGATGGGATTAAGGATTTTGCATTGCAGTTTCAGTCATTTTATAATCTATTGGCTTATCATATCAGAATCACATTACAGGGAGATCATTGCATAACTTCCACATTACTTAGTTTCATAATTGCAGGACGTTGAGAATCATTGCCCAGTCAAATTGACTCATGTTTATGTGGGAAACAATTCAATCCAAGATAAGTTCTTTTGTCTTGAAAAATTCTATTATGATAGCTTCTGTGTCATTCTGTCCCCAATTCCATATTTTCCAGCAACTGCTTTTCTTTTTGTTGTTGTTTCCAAATTTCATATTCCAGTGAACAGTCATTCTCAGTGCCTCATAATTGTATGTTTAATCAACTTTGGACTCCAGAAATTGGCAAAACATTTCAATTGCTTCATCTTTTTCATTTTCCTGTAACTTCCACTATTATATTTGTCACTATTCTGCTGTGATTTGTGATTGTGTTTTGTTGTGTTGGTCACTTCTTGAAACGACATCACCACACCTTTCTTCTTAGTCTGTGCATATTTGGAAGCCCTGGTATTTGAAATATTAATAGCGTAGCTTCTGATCGTATGAATATGCAAGCCACACGGTATGGGACATTATTAGCAAACTGTTATATGGGTATTAAAATTAAAAGTTACTTGACTAATAGGCCTCAAAATTATTAAGATAATAAAAAAATAAGGAAGGTCTGTAGGCGTCTAAGGGAATGTGACTTTGCTTTCATGAATGAGTTCTTAGAACAGAAACATGGAGAAATTAGAGAAATAACCATAGTTTACTGGATTAGTTAATCATAACCCCAACCTGCTGTGCAATTGTTTCTGGGACAGAGTAAAACTATCCCTGTGGGTTTGAGGTTATCAATTTTCATGGTGGCCAAAACCTTTATCTTTCTTCACTGGAGGCAGTTTGTGGGTTCCAACTTGTAACCCACTGTTATTAAGCATCGCTGGTGCCAGTATTGGTTATTAGCCAGGAAAAATACATCATACCGCTATTGGAATATCAGTACATATGTCATATATTAATAACATTAGAAGCAAGGATGGAAAAAATTCATCTTACATATTTTGAGCATGTTATTAGGAGAGACCAATCCCTAGAAAATCCCTACTTCACGCTTGGTAAAGTAGAGGGGCAACAAAAAAAGAGGAAGACCTTTGACAAGATGGATGAACACAGGGGCCAAAACAATGGGTTCAAACATAACAACAATTGTGAGGATGGTGCAGACCAGGCAGTGCTGCCTTCCGTTGTACATAGGGTCACAGGAATCAGAATCAACTCTGTGGCACTTTAGAACAATATTCGATGTTAATAATTAAAGGGACAACTTGCTCTAAGAGATACTCATCTCTCTATGCACCCATCTGCACTATCTTTGTCATTGATTGTAATCCACACAATGTAACAGAACCCTTCCCCTTTTCTGTGTCTCTTGTTTCCATTAGTATTTCTTTTTCTATCTTTTCTTGCCTTCTGAATTATATGTATGCATTGTTGAACATAAAAACAATTTCCTTTATACATTTTCACCCAAAGCCCATGAAAAAGTTTAATATATGTGTGTGTGTGTGTGTGTATGCTTAAGTTCCATTGCGTGGGTGTGCAAAATTCCAAACTCACTGACATTGGCTCATAGTGGGTCTCTAGGACAAAGTAGAAATGCCCCCGTGGTTTTCAAAGCTGTAAATGTTTAAGAGAGGAGAGAGCTGTGGAGTTCTAAAATTTTAAGAGAAGAGAAAGGAGTGAGTGGTTGGTGGTTTGAATCGCTGGCCTTTGGTTAACACACTAACTGGAACTCATGATGCCACCAGGCTTCCTTCTCGCCCGGGTGAGGAATATCATCTGGTAAGATTTTATCATTTTTAATTGATATTTTCTGCCAGGCCTCACTAAAATCTAATAGAAAAGCAGTACCACAGAACCAACCACTATATGCTGAGTAAATAACCGGAGAAACCTGTCTATTAAAAGAAGAATGCAGCACCAGGATTGGGAGAAGACTCAGGAACAACCTATAATATACAGAAGATATAACCTTGCTTGCTGAAATGAAAAGGAAGTGAAACAATTACTGACAAAGATAACACACACACACACACACACACACACACACACACATGCACACACACCACCAACCTCTAGCAGGGGTTACATTTAAGCATGAAGAAAACAAAAATCTTTCCCTTGGACCAACAAGCCACATCATGATAAATAGAGAAAAAATTGACATTGTCAAGGATCCAAAATCCATGCTTATGGAAGCAGCAGTCAGGAAATCAAAGGAATGATTGTATTAGATAAATCTACTTGCAAAGATCTTCTTTAAAACCAAAGATGTCATTTTGAGCTCTAAGATGCACCTAAGTCAAACCATGATATTTACCTCATATGTTTGTGAAAACTAAACAGTAAATAAAGAACAGAGATTAATGTATGCATCTGGCAAGTAATGTTGACTATACCCTAGGTTCTCAAACTTTTAAAAATTTACTGCCTGTTCTTCAGAAAATAAATTACTCATTGCCCATAGGAAATGAAAAACTTTTGTACATATAGCCCATAATCCAGGATCAAGTGTAGGTGTCTGATTTGCACTCTACTGGATCATTCCAGAACCCCGCCTCCCCAGGGGCTGGTATCCCCTACTTTGGTAAGCACTGTACTGTATCATGGTAAAAGGAGAAGGTTTCAAATCCTGTAAAGATTTACAGTCTTGGAAACCCACAGGGGCAGGTCTACCCAGTCCTTCAAGGTCACTATGAGTCAGAATTGACTTGATGGCAGTGAGTTTTATTTTTCTGTTTGGGCTTTATCAAATACTTCTAGAAGAACAGAAAAAACTCTTCTGGAAATAGTAC
>NW_022103911.1:8928877-8945196 GCF_000313985.2 Echinops telfairi
AATAGTACAGTTGGATTAAAGCCTAAAAGTGAAGGTGGTAAGAGTCATTTCACATACTTTGGACATATTATCAGGCGGAACCAGACCCAGGGGAGGAATATGATGCTTGGTAAAGTTGTGGGTCACTGAAAAAGAGAAAACCCTTGTTGAGATGCTTTGACACAATGGCTGCCACAAGGGACTCAGATATAGGTACAATTGTGCGTATAGTGCAGCGCTTGGCAGTGCTTTATTCAACTCTCCATGGTTACTATGAGTCAGTCTATTCCCTAGCACCTAGGAACAATTATGAAAGCTTGCATTACCATCCACTGTCTTCTTTCCCCCTTAGTACTATGATGCCCCACTAGAGGTGCTGTCCGCACTGAAGTCTTGTTTTCCTCATTCTGTTCTCAGTCCCTGTCCACCTTACGTGTCGGAGTACAGTGAGAGCAGCACCGTTTTCCTTTTCAAAGTGAATGGAATACTTGTAGAACCTGGTTCCCCTCATTCAGTATTTTGGCCATCTATCTGGAGTGATCCAGCTCTTAAGTTCAAAGGCTTGGCCTTGCCCATCCTGACCTAGTTGAATTTTCCCAGCATCTGAGAAGCTTTCAGGACACTTGTCATCAAAGTCAAGGCAAACTATGAAGCTCTAAACAAATTCAGTCTTTCTCAAACACTTCCTTATCTTTTAGAAACACTTAGAAAACAAAAGCATTTAATTTTTGTGGTGGTGGTGGATCTTATCAAGCCTTTCTTTCCCACCCTAACATGAATAAAATTTTTAGTAGGAATGAGAGTTAATATAACTTTGAATTGTCTGCTCATGTCAAACACATTATTAGAAGGGCAGCCGAATCTGTCTTTTAGTAAAGGCTAATTTGCAAGTTGTAGTTTGAAACGATTCTGCCAATAGGCCATAACTTGTCACCCACATTTGCATGCAGCCTTCTTTTTTTAGCTGCTTGCAATTTATTGTTCATTAACATGCCAACTTATACCTAAATGACATTTAAAGAAGTAAGGAATTATTTAACGTCAGAGTTTATATGGTTATTGGAGATTATTGTTATTCTTTTGTATGCGTGGAAGCATGATTCAATCTAGTCATCTAAACCAAGTAATATCACTTATGGAATAGTTGAACATTGCAATGATATTTTAATATTGTTAAAGCTTCTTCAGAAAAAAAATTCCTCTTCTTGTGGTGTTCAATTGGCCAAAATTATCATGTCTCATAAAGCTGTCAACTTAATCTGAATCATGGATGCTTGACAGATAAATAAAGATGGAAATCATTGTTCCAAAAGTTGAGGATTATAGTTCTCTTACAGAAATATACTTGTGCAATTTACTAGTGATAATCCTTCAATTTAGATGAATAGTGTTATCTCCCTTGATAATATTTTTTAAAAATCAAGGTCAGAATTTTATCTTCCACATCAAAAATACCTTGAAAAATTATTACTTAAGGGACTCTATGCACACAATAAAAGTAAAAGTAATGATCTAACAAGTCTTTTTTTCTTAGAGATATGAAATTTGAATTAGAAATTATGCATTTGTAGGTTAAAGATAATCTCTTGAAGCTTATTTTCAATCACATTTTCCAACAAATTTAAATCATATTATTGCTCTTAAGGGAATTTATTACTCTGGTTATGTCTCCACTCAACTTGTTCCTTTTAATTTCTACAAAAATAGAACAACTTCCCACATAAAGAATGTTTACTGAGGCATTTGAGAAAGCCTTGACCTTTAATTTCAGCTTTTATGTGAAGAACTTTTGAATATTTCACTTCATATTATAATAAAAATATAAAGAAAAGTAGTGAGTTAATGCAATGAGGTATACTAACCCATATTTTAATCAAGTGCTGCTAATAGCTTCAAAATATTTTGATTACAAAATTAACTACTTCTATAAAAAATGTAACTTGAACTAGTGTGAGATTTCTATTTCAGCTGGGATTGAAAATTAATACATATGATTTTACTGATAATTTCAAATAATCTGTTTAGACAAAAACATCAGATATTAATGAAGGAACACTATATAGGTTCTAAAAGGGAAATATATAGGCAGTAGATGATCCCATGATAAAACAATGACTTGCTATTGAAATGCCAAACAAAAGGCAAAGTATCTACTAATGGCACCACTAACGTGATGCAATGGGTGTAAACCACATCTAACAACTGGCACCGCTGCAAAAGGGGTGGCCAAGGGATCAGCATCACCAGGAAAGGTGTCACCAGTCACTCAGTGTGGTACCTCCTCACCAGACTCCCCCACTCTGTCACTGGCCAGTCAGGGTGTAGGTTGTGAACTTCAACACCCGTGATTGAATGAGGAGGAATATCTCCTCCTTGGCCAAGGACAGAAGGGAAGAGCTATAAGAAACCATAAGGTCAGGTCTGGGAAGGGTGGGGTCACACAGTACAACTGAGGTATTTTCACTCCACTACTTGTTCCTGTGGGTGGGAACAAGCCGGCCAAGTCCAATGGGGCGTCGTACATGACTTAGTGCCAAGTGGCAAACAAGTTCTAGCACCCTGGAACCTTCTGTTGATTGCTCTCACTCCTATAGTACTTTTGTAGAAAACATACTAAAAATGCCACACACATGTACGTCCTGTAATGTTTTAGAAATATGGATAACTTGTCAAAGTTATTACAAAAATGTTCTTTAAAATAATATACAATGTTCATGACGATATCTTTCCATGTTTTAAGGTTGTTATTAAGAATATAGAATTATCTGTATGAAGTAACCATGACTGATGAAATGAATAAATACTATTATAACAATTTTGTAAATAATAAGGCTGATTAAAAAAGTGAAATACCCTTTTAAAGCTCTAGATATAGTAATCTATGGCCTTGTACTAGGGCTTGTGAGCCCAGCTATGTATCTTTTTTATTTCCACAGACAACTCACTTCAACTATTTAAACATTTGAAAAGTTATAAATTAGGTGGCAGGGGTCTCTATTTCAGATCACCAACTTTGTATTCAACAGTTAAACCACCAACCAGTCCCCATCTATAATTTACCCTTCGCCCACTCTGATAGCTCTTCTGCCTCTTGTAGGGTACCATCATCCACTTCACTCAATGGAACACCTGTCAGTCATCTAGTCCATTGCTGTATCTTCTCTCCCTTGACCTCTTCAATTTTGGTACATGTGATTATAGAAAGAAAACATTTACAATGCTGTAGATTTTTTTACTTTTTTTATATATGCGGACTTTTTAAAAATTAAATTCGACATTATGTATGGACTGCCTGATATGTGCCTGGCAACAACAAAAAATGAAAATTAGCTGTGATAATGAAGAGGAAGGCGTAGCAGGTCAACATATGACATAGCATGATATACTCCCACCATTTGTTTGTCAGTTTTCCACAGTAGAGTGGCTTGCCTATTGCTGCAATGCTATGTGAAGTGGTGAAGCCATGTCACTGATATTTCAAATGCCAGATCATCACCCACAGGGAACAAATTTGAAGGGAGCTTCCAGAATAAAAATGGACTACTAAGTACATACTGCCCACTTTGGAGGAAATAACTGCTGAAACTTTATGCTTAGAATAAAAACGGTCAGACACTGAAGGCCAAACGGATAGTAGGTGACCATTGGCAGAGATACTGCCAGTGGATGGGCATCTTGAGTCAGAAGACGCTTGCAATGTGACTGATTGGAGCTGCTTTCTCAAAACAGACTTGGCCATGGTGACAAATGAATTAAAGCCTGTGGGAGTACGGTCTTTATTTGCCGACGTCCCACGACACAAGGGGAGAAGAAACAGTGGTAAACATCTAAGAACTGGAACTTGGAATGCATGAAGTATGAATCTATGGAAATTGGAAGCCATCACAAGTGAAATGGAATGTATAAAGACCAATACCCTAGATGTCAGCGAGCTGAAATGGATGCACATTGGCCATTTTGAATCAGAAACCAAGATGCGAGGAATGATGCAGTCAAGGGCAGTGATTCTCAACCTTCCTAATGCCATGACCCTTTAATACAGTTCCTCATGTTGTGGTGCCCCTCCAAACCTAAAATTACTTCAAAACTGTAATTTTGCTACTGTTATGAATCAGGCGACTCCTGTGAAAGGGTCATTCGATCTATGTTAGACATGGTTCTCTAGAGAAACAAAACCAGAAAGCTAATAAATATATACATATAAAGAAATAACCAGTTAATTAATCTATAAAGCAGTATAAATGGCTTAGTGTAACTCACTCCTGTGAGACAGTTGTGAGACACTGGCAGTCCTTCAAGCCTTGAGGGCTGCAGGTCAGTCCTCTGTAGAGCAATTCAGGCTATCCGGGCACAAGTAGCAAACAGCAAGGCAGGTCACCAACACTCAGTCCCCAGCTCAAGAGATGTACTGGTGTTCCAATTGTGTGGCAAAGCAGGTCTTGAAGGAACCTCAAATTACAGAGATACAGTTCATGGGTTAGGTGTCCCACAGGTAGTGTAGCTTGCAAATTGAGGCACAGAACAAGCAAGGCAGCTGCACAATGGTCCGATGATCAAAGAGCAAGAGCCAAGAGACACGAAGCTCACCAAGCCGTTTATCTCTCCATCCTTCAATTAATCCCACATGTGTTCATTGGCCATGTTGGCACAATGAACATTAACTATCTCAGACCATCAAAGGGATCATGACCCACAGGTTGAGAACCGCTGGTCAAGAGGAAAATTGTTGCATTCATTGCCAAAAAGGACATTTCAAAATGTCCTATCAAGATATATTTTGAACTGCAGTGAAGTCTGTGATAGGATTGTACCCATTTTCATGCAAGGAAATATAATCAATACAACTGTTGTTAAAATGTATGCATCAACCACAAAATCTAGTGATGGAGAATCTGAAGAATTCCACCAATATTTTAAATCAGAAATTGATCAAACATGCAATCAAGATGACTTGATAATCACAGGAAATTGGAATGTGAATGTTGGAAACAGAGAAGAAACAGTTGGAAAATGTGGTTTTCATGGAACAAATAAAGCTGGGAATTGAATGACAGAATTTCACAAGACCAAGGACTTGTTCATAGCAAATTTCTTTTTTTCATCAACACAAACATCTACTATACCCATGGATTTTTCCAGATGAAATGCACAGAAATCGAATTGACTACATTTGTGAGAAAAGACAATGGAAAAGTTGAGCGACAGCTGGTAAAGCTATCCAAGGCTCTGACTGTGGAACAAAGTGCTCATATCTAAGTTCAAGTTGAAGCTTAAGAAAATTAAAACAAGCTCAAGAAATCCAAAATATGATGTTGAGCCTACCCGCCCCCCTGAATTTTGAGAGCTTCTCAAGAAGAGATTTGACACATCAAACACTAATGACAAAAGGCCTAAAAATCTGTGGGAGGACATCAGATATATCATTCATGAAGAAAGCAAAAGTCATAAAAATACAGGAAAGTGAATATTAGAAGAGACGCAAAATTTTCTCTTAATCAGAGGAATTCAAGTAAATGGAAAAAAAATCATTTCAAAGAACTGAACAGAAAATGTCCATGAGGCTATCCTAGAAGACAAAGTGGATTAACAAAATGAAAAGTGCAATGACCTAGAGTTATAAAGCCAATAAAGCAAGAGCACACTCCGCATACTTTAAAATGAAAGAATCAATTTAAAAAAGCGAGCCTCAAATTGAAATAGTGAAAGATTCTGTGAGCTAAATATTGAATGTTTTGGGAAACATCACAAGAAGTTGAAAACAATGCACAGAATCACTGTACTAAAAATAATTAGTGGACATTCCACTACTTCAGGATTTAGCATTTAAACAAGAACCAATGGTGCTAAAAGAAGTCCAAGCGGCACTGAAAGCATCAGTCGAAACAAGACTCGAAGAATTGATGGAACACCAATGAAAATGTTTCAAGAAGCTGATGAAGCACTGGAAGCACCTACTTATGTCAGAAACTTTGCAGGAGGGTTGGCCAACTGCCTGGAAGAGACCCGTATTTCTACCCATTCCAAAGAAAGGTTACTCAAAGAATGCTCAGATTATGGAACAATATCATTAATATAACATGCTAGGAAAAGTTTTCTGAAGATCACCCAGCAATGATTGTTGCAGTACATTAGCAGTAAGCTGCAAGAGGTAAGGTGGAGCCTGGTTCAGGAGCTAGCAATGTGTCCTTCTGTGGTACATACAGTCACTATGGGTCAAAACAGACTGCATGGCACCTAACAATACAACATCACCAGAGGTACTGGCCAAATTCAGAAGAGAATATGGAACAAGGAATATGGAACATTCCTGAAGTCTGTTGGATCTGGGCTGAAAGCAGAAAATACAAGCAAGTTGTTTACTTGTGTTTTATTGACTGTGAAAAGACATTCAACTCTGGGTTATAACAAATTATGGATCTCTCTGAGAAGAATGGGAATTTACTTCATTGTGCTCATGTGGAAATTTTATAGGGATCGAGGCAGTTGTGCAAACAGAACAAGGGCATACTACATGGTTTAAAATCAGAGAAGTTGTGGGACAGGTTTGTATCCTCTCATCATACTTATTCAATCCTTATGCTGAGTAAATCATAAGAGAAACTGCATTAATAGAAGAATGCAACCTCAGGAGAGGGTCCTGTGAGAACAGACGGTGCCAGAAGCGGTAAGGGCAGTTGATGGGTGAAGGTATGTCTGACATCAGCCTCATAGGAATCGACCTTAGGGAGCTCGTGCTGACAGTGGAGGAGGTTAGACAGGGCCCACACACGATTTTTATAGGAATTGTGGTTATATGACCTAAAACCCTTCGTTGAACTTCCTTGATCTTTGATCTAGAACACAAATTTGGTAGTAGTAAAATTACATTTTTTTCTAACATATTGTTTTGAAATATGTTTAGTTATTTGGGAGCAGGAGTGAGATGCCGATTTGGGGAAATACACTAGAATTCACGTCCTTAGAGACAGGGAACTGTCGGTCTTGTTCAGTTCTCCATCCCTAATGCTCATGCAGTATGTGACTAAGAGGAGGCACTGAATATTATTCATTGGATATATTGATTTACTTATACCAATCTTATAATTTATTTACTAGCATTTAGAAGGATAATTAAAACCTCTGATTACTGAGTGTAAGGCATTATGCTAATTGCTTGATTTATATCATCTTTATTCTCCAGAACATTAGCAGAGGACTCTCATGATCTTTATTGTTGAGGTGTGATTGCTGACTGTCAGAGGGTTTTACAAAGTTGACTGGTGTCACAGGGCTAGGAAGGGGCAGAACCGAGATTCACCTGCCTAGCTCTAAAATCTCGTACTCTTTTTTTACAAGGTGCTCCTTATCTCATAGCTTGTAGATTTCATCTGTCTATGCTTATTTATTAAAATAGCCAAAGGTCTTATTTATAAAATTTATCCTGGCAGTGTTGTCAGGTATGTGTTCGATTGCTAACCTCAAGGTCAACATGTCAAATCCACCAGTCAGCTGCTCCTCAGGAGAAAGATGAGAATATCTACTTCCATAAATATTTAAAACTTTGGAAATGCCTTTATAGGATCACTGGGAGTCAGATTCTACTTGATGTCAATAGGTTTGATTTTACTTTGATGTTAGTGAAAGGTCATCGCGTGTGCAAACAGTTTGAACTTGACTGCTGACTCAAATTTGGTGGTTTAAACTCTCAAGGAAGAAGGGGCAGGTGAAGTGTTTCCTTAAAGGCTACAGCCAAGAAAACTCTATGAAGCCATTCTACTCTAGCACATGGGGTCACTATGAATTGGAGACTAATTGAATGGCAGCTGACAACAACAAAACATCAGAGAAAGTTTCCTGTTACCCCAGTCCCCATTGCGATGCAGTGAATTATTTAATATGGCTCTTTGAGACATAGCCTTTATCACTATTACCAAATGACTTTAATTTTCTTGATGGGTCTGGGTAAGAAGGTAGTTGAGTTTACTGATGGGGTCAATTGATTCATCTGTGAATTATTGTTAACAGAGTTCATTGTGATTACCACCCTTCTGGATATAAAATTAGCCATCTCGGGAACAGGCAGGGGGATCTCAGTATCAGCAAGAGTGAGCAGCCAGAAGTGGGGCAAGTCTTTCTGACTTCAAGATTGCTGTGCATTGATTCTTCTTGATCTAAAAGACAGCTGTGACACCAAAGAAGTGTCAGAGGAGCAGCACCAGACCCAGGAGTCAAAGCATGAGATAAGAGTGGTGGATATGCAGGCACAGAGCAAGTACAAACTCTAAACCAAACTCACTGCTGTCTAGTCAACATGGACCCATAGTGACCCCCTCTGGGTTTCTGAGACTAACTGTTTATGGGAGTAGAAAGTCTACTCTTTCTCCTGAGGAGTTGCTGGTAGTTTTGAACTGCTGACCAAGCAAAACTCATCCCAACTTGTAACCACTAAGCAACTGGGCTGCAATGCTTCGGGGAGAGGATAACTTGTGGAATGGGTGCTTCTGGGATCTTCATTGGCTAATTGATGGAGTACCTTTGGATTAAGGTTTACAGTAGAACGTCATACACTTGGGGCCTTATTGGTAGCCCAAAATGAGCTTTGTAACATGTTCTGAGCAGGTCAAAAAAGGCCATGCCAAGAGGATGAAGGCCAGAGAGAGGCCTACATGCAGGCACAGGAGAGAAGAACTGTCCTAACTCAAATCTGTATCCTGAGTATTTGTAACCTGTGAGCTTCCTTAAGAAATCTCATCATTTGCGCACAATCTGTGACTTCTATGTGGCCAATGAATGATCAAATCTAGCCACAGAAGAAAGGTGCTGTGGGAAGGCTGGTTGGTGTCAGAATATGCTAAAAGGAGATCGAGGGTAGAAACATTTCCAACCTCTGTCTTGTGACCATCAGTCTTGGAAGCCAGAGGAGGTCAAAGGTGGACCTCACACTATTTCGTCATTCGCCTCTGTACTTTCCTGTTGTTAGTCACCATGGAGTCAATTCTGACTAGCAGCAACCCCGTGCGCTGCAGAATAGAACCGCCGCTGTAAGGTGCTTCGGGCTGTGCTGCATCACAGCAGATCTGCACATCTTGTCTTCTCTGGTACCACTAGGCGGATAAAAACTACCAACCTCTAGGTCCGTAGTCAAACACAAACCCTTCATTTCACCTAGAGAACTTCTCCCCACACTTCCCTTTACTTCCTTAGTAGTACTAGACTTACTCAAATGACTAAAAGTATTTTTAAACCCTTGTGGGGGCGAGTGGAAGTGCTTTGAAGATAATCGTTCTGCTCTGCATCACTACGTTATCTCCTTCAAATTTCTAATAGAAATCAATATTCGGCCCTTCAAAAACGAATATTTTCATAGCAAGTATTCATAATATTTTAAGGAGAGAAGACATGCATTTCCACTTGGCTTGATGGGTGGACCCGAGTAATCATTTTTATTTCCATTTTATTGCAGTTTTATATCACCGCCTGCCATATCCTTATTCTTTTTCTAACTTCCCAACATGAATACTTAATCACATTTTTAAAACATTTTTATCATCTCAAAATATATTTCCTAGATAGGTACATATTTTACTTGAGTACTATATTTATTGGATCTAATAGATATATGTGGCTTTGATAATGATGTGATTCTAAATCATATAATTCAAATTTGGATTCATCTTTAACCTAGCAATTATTTAGAAGTATATTCTGTTATTGTAGAGGGTTGTTATATTATGATACAAATATCATATGGATGAATTTCAAATTTAGGAAATTGGAGAGATTTTTTGTTCTTTGTGTGATTGCAGAGCTGCTTTAAAAATAGTTATTGGGAATTTCAAAAATTTGCAGCATTCATTTTCTATACTCATTCTCAATATTAGTATATTAAGTGAAGCTTTACATTTTCTATCTTAACTTCTATCAATTAATAGTTACTCCTTTACTAAAGCTAACCAAAGATCTTACTATGACCATGTAATTCTCAAATACATGATCATATATGTCAATGCTATAATGTTGTTGGATAAAATTCATTGTTGCTATATATTCCTGAGTTCTTGTAACTCATGACAATATAACATATGGATCTTTACTATTTTGGGTCTTCAATTCTAATGTGTATTGTATAATATTGCCATTTTTATGTCTTTTCCTGACATATCTTTGAATATTCATTTTTAACTTCTTTTTTGTTACATGGTGGTTGTTTTTTAATATATATGTGGTACTTATATAATCTGGTATCGATTTGAGGATCCAGAGTGAAGGGGTGGAATCTAGCCTGTCAATCAGATTGTAGCCAATGAGGTTTCTGTGTGGGCATGGCCTTCTTCTAAGGATTAAGAGAACTCCTGTATACCTTCTTGGAGGCATCAGGCACTCTCTGCTCACTCCCTGGTAGGCATTTCTGATGAGAAGCCACATGAAGCTTCCCTGATGCAGCCAGAGCCCTGGGAGCTGGAGAAGCCATGTGGAGACTTCTGCCAGTGCTGAGATGCTTACAACGCCACTGTATCTACAAGATTTCCCACCCACTGGCCTGTGATCTTCCTGTTTTTATGAACTGGGGGATTGCTGTGGGTGTAAGGGGATATCTCATCATTGTTTAGATTTGCATCTCCTCCATGGGCAGTGATTGTGATCATTTTGTTATGTGCTTGATGGTTATTTATGGACCACTTTTGGTGAACTCTCTGTTCCTGTCTGTTGCCCAAACTTTAATTGGAGTATTTAGTTTTTTGCTTACTGAGATGTTACAGAATTCTATAGATTTTAGTAATTAATCCCTTGTTAATTGTGTTGTTGCTAAGGATATTTTCCCCAATCCATGAGCTCTCTTTTTAACTCTTTTAATAAAACCTTTTTGAAGCATGTAATTGCCTTATTTTGGTGGATTCAGGTGATCTATGTTGTCTCATACTGTGTGTGCTTCCTTTATTATATTTGGTAGTATGAGTATGCCCTAAAATAGGGTTCTCTAGTTTGTCCCAATTTTCTTTAAAAAAAATCATTTTATTGGGGGCTTGTACAACTCTTATCACAATCCAGACACACATCCATTGTCTTAAGCACATTTGTACAGATGTTGCCACCATCATTTTCAAAGCATTTTCTACTTGAGCCCTTGGTATCAGCTCCTCATTTTTCCCCTCCCTCACTCTACCTCCCTCATGGACCCTTGATAATTTACAAATTATCATTATTTCTTCATGTCTTTCACTGTCCGATGCCTCCACCAACCCCCTTGTCTGTTGTCCCATCCCCCTGGGAGGGGGTTATAGGTAGGTCATTGTGATCAATTCCCCCTTTCTCCCCCCACCTTCTCCTTACCCTCCTTGTATGACTAATCTCAATATAGCCCACATGGAAGAAGCACACCAGCCTGTGAGATCATGAAGTATTGATGAGATCTATGGCATCAAAGACCCATAGCAAAAAGTCATAATGTGAATGAGGCGGGGAGTGCAGAGTGGAGACCAAAGCCCATCTGTAAGCAATTGGACATCCCCTTACAGAAAGGTTGTTGGGAGAAAACGGGACAGTAACGGTACAGTGTAGCACCAATGAAACATACAGTTTTCCTCTGGTTCTTTAAATGCCCCCACCCCCCCAACCATCATGTCCCTAATTCTACGTTACAAATCTGGCTAAACCAGAGCACGTACATGGGTACAGATAAGAGCTGGAAACACATAAACTCCTCGGAACCAATATTGAGAATGTCTCAATTTTCTCATCAATGATTCTTATAGCTCTAGGGTTTATAATTAGGCCTCCGACTCATCTGGAGTTTGTTTTTGTGCATGGGGTGATTCACGGGACCTGTTTTATTTTCTGCAGATTGCAGATGTAAATCCAATTTTTCCAGAATCATTTGTTGAAGAGGCTCTTTCCCATTTAATATTTTTGGTCCTTTTTGAAAATAAGTTGCCTATAGGGGGATGCATTTATTTCTGGGTTCTCAATTCTGTTCCATTGGTCAATGTATTTATCATTGGACCAGTACTAGGCTAACTAAACTACTCCAGCTTTGGGGTCAAATCATGTGAGGTCTCCAAATTTGTTCTTTGTAAGTTCTTTAATAATCCTTGGTCCTTCCCTCTCCAGATGAGTGGATAATTAGTTTTTCCATTTGTTTGAAATATAAAGTTGGGATTGTAATTCGAATTGCATTTTATTTATAGATCACCTGGCAGTGGAGTGGTTATGCTTCAGGCCACAGGTCAGTAGTTTGAAACCACCAGCAGCATCATAGGAGAGACATGAGGCTTTGCACTCCCATGAAGAGCTGTAGTCTCAGAGATCCACAGGGGCAGGTCTGTTCTGTCCTATGGGGTCATTGTCGGTCTGTGCCAGCTTGATGGCTGTGAGATGATGATTGGGTAGTTGTGACACTTTTACAATATTGGCTTCTTATCCATAAACATGGGCTAGTCTCCCATTTGTGTCGCTCTCTTTTGGTTCCTTGTAATCATCTTCTGTAATTTTATTTGTACCTGTCTTTTGTTTCATTGATTAAGCTTATTCCTAAGTATTTCATCTTCTGTTTACTTATTGAAAATGGCGTTGTTTTTGACATCTCAGAGTTCTCTTCATGAGTATACAGGAATCCAACTAATTTCTGCTTGTTAATCTTGTATCCTGCTCCTTTGCTGATATTTTTTTTATGTGTGTGGAATCTTTCTATGTATAAAATTATATCATTTGAAAATAGTGAGCATTCATTTCTTTTCACGGTTGCATGCTCTTGATTTCTTTTGACTGTCTAGAGTCTGGTTAATATTTCCGGCATGATGTAAAATAAATAGGCGGATAGGAAATATTTTTGTCTGGTTCCCATTTTCAGGGAAACTATTTACAGTTTTCCCTACTGGACAAGGTGTGGGTCATACGTAGACTTTATTTTGTTGGGAAAAAAATTCGTCTATTTTGTTGAGGATTTTTATTATAACTTTATTTGGATATTGTCAAATGCCCTTTTCCCATCTATTGGCATGATGACAAGATTCTTGGTCAGTATTATTTACATGGGAGATTGCATTGATAATGTTTCTAGTGCTGAACCATCCTTCCATCTCTGGTAAAAACCCACTCGATGATGGTGAATTATCTTTTTGATATGTTGTTGGGCTCTATTGGCCAGAATTTTGTTGAGAATTTTGCATCTCTGTGCTTGAGGGATATTTGTTTGTACGTCTCTGTCTTTGTGAGGTCTTGCCTTGTTTGGGAATCAGAGTCGTGATCATTTCATAGAATGAGTTTGCTTTCCCTTTCTATATTCTGGAATAATCTGTGTAAAATTGGTGACAGCCTTTCACTAATTACTTTATAGAATTCTCCTGTGAAGACTTCTGGTCCTGGGCTTTTCTTGTTGGAAAGTTTCTTGATATTTTCTATGTTTTCTTTTGTTATGGGTCTGTTGAATTTTACTACATCTGTCTGCATTAATTAGCTGGGGTGTGTCTAGGTATTTATACATTTATTTTAGGTTATTAAATTTGCTGAAGTGCAGTCTTGTATAGTAGTATATTATTATTTTGGATCTGTTGTGATCTCATTCTTTTCATCTCTAAATTTAGATACATGTATATGCTCTTCCTGTAGGCCCAGCAGAGATGAGACTGGCCTGACTGAACAATTGTATCCATAGCATTTTTCACATGAATTATAACCTGTTAACTTTCCTTTAAAATTTTTCATCAGGAGTATAGCCTGTGAGTTCTGGGTGGCCATTGAAATGAACTATAGAACCCAATAAGAAAGTAGAATAAGGAGAAAAGGAGTGCTATGGGGGGAGGAAAAAATTTGAGAGAGCTGAGGGAAGATAAGTACAGGAGGAGTGCATTCAAATGAAAAGAAAAAGTACAAGGTTTTTTATAATTAATTTTTAAATTTTCTTTCTTAGCTGAAAAGTCCATTTGCTAATTCGTTTGTAAGGAAGATCCAACATGTGGAAGTGTTACGTGCAGGCAGTAACCAGTTAAAAATAACCAACTTCTCCACAATTCCTAGTTACAAACCATCTTTCTTAAAGTGTTAATAACAGTCCCTGGATTATTAAATTTAAAAATATCAGAATTCTATTCAGAACAAGGTATATATTTAAATGTGTTGGTAGCTACCTCTGAGTTCTAATCTATGCCCCTTGACATTAATCCCTTGTGAAACCGATAAAGCAGATGGAAGGAAAGCCAAGTGACAATTACTGAAAAGCAAGCCTTAACAACACAGTGAGAATGAAGACGAAAACTTAGAGGAGTCAGCTAGTTGATCAGTAGCAGAAGAAATTTGAAGCTAACCTGGGTCTGTCCCCCCTGCTTACTAGACACACCTGAGTCTAGCATGCCTGGAGGTCCAGGCCAAGGTCCTTACCTACAGAAGATTTGCGTATGTCTCTATTGGGGTGAGAAGGTCAGACAGCAGCGTTGGCCCTGTTGTGCACTGCCTAGAATCTAATGCAGCTGAGGAAGAGGTCCATAGGCCAGAGAAACAGCTGCTGCCAGATCCAGAACCTCCTAGATCTTAATAGCTTTCCCTTTAATATCATTGTCTACTCATCATAGCATACCCTTTGAAATGACTGTATGCCAATTATTTTCTGTATCTTTTAAAAATATTTTCTAATGGAAAACAAGCTTGACTTTTTTTCTCCACTTCTTTCAGAATGAGAAATGGCTAGCATGTTTCCCCGTTTGGTTAACTCCAGATCTTCGCATATTTCATTATAAGACTTTGTCTTCTTAAGCATCCCTTTAAAAATTTGTTCAGCTTTTAAGTCATCACTTATTCTTTTTGTTTTAGCTACTCTATCTTCAAAAGAAAATTTCAAAGTATCATCTGACATCCATCTTGATTCTTTTCTTTTCTTTTTTAATGTATTTTGCTTCTTTGTGTACAAGTTCCTTGATAAATCAAATCATTATTTATCTGGTCTTCATGCATTAGTGTCCAGTGTATTATGTCTATTCTTGAGATATTTTCTACATTCAGATGGGATATACTCAAGAACATACCTTGGCGCTCATAAATTTGTTTAAATTTTTTCAGTATCAACTTCAACTCCATATTCTGACACACAAAAACAGTCATTTTTATTGCTCGGCATTCTGCCCTGAATAATGTCTTTATATATGAGGTTACCAAAAAAACAAAACAAAAACCAGAATTGCACTGGGTGTATTGGAGATTTCATAGTATGCATTTTTCCTGTTAGGTGAGCATCGAGCAACTTGTCTTAGTTAGTGCATCCAGTGGCATCACTTGGGAAGGTGCTCTCTGGTGACAATTAATATTTTCCCTAACCTGACTCTAACCCTAAGACCCTGATGCCAGTGAATATTTTCATAAAAGTTTCACTAAAACCTCTTTTTTTTATATAACTGATTTAAGAGAACAGTGTGAGGCTGTGAAATTTTGTCTCCTGCTGGAGAAAAATGCCACAGAAACTGTTGTAATATTGAACACAGCTTAAAAGGGCAACACTATGGGAAAACTCATGTGTATAAGTGGTTTTCTCCTTTCACAAAAGGTGAAATGTCGACTAATGACAATTTTCATTCTGGATATTTGTCACCTTCCTGAATGAATGAAAATATCAACTCATAGTGCAGTTGGAGTTTATTCCACCAGGTTCTGCCACCACACCAATGCACCTGCTTATGCAGCTATATCAGTGCTCCCATTTGGGGCAAAAAGCAAAAAAACAGCATGCCTCTCTTGCCCCCCACACACCAAATTTCTGTATGACTTCTTTTTGTGTCTGCAAAAGAAGAGGGACATGAAAGGAGAGCGATTTGATGACTTATAAGAGGTTAAAAAAAACAAACAAGGGAGGTGCTATCAGCCATCCAAACAGAAGTGTTTGAAAAATGTGTCCAAAAGTGGGATCACAGATTTGACAAATGTACTAAATATAATGGAGAGTACTTTGAAGATAATAAAATTGTTTTATAAAAAATCAAAATTCATAACTTTGAAAGGTATTTCAGGCTTTTTAGGTACTACCTTTTATGTTATTGTTATTGCTATTGTTGTTGGGTGCCATCGAGTTGTTTCCAACCCATAGTGACTGTAGGCACAATAAAATTAAACACAATACTCATTCTCACAATTGTTTCCATGTTTGAGCCCATTGTTACAGCCCTGTGTCATTCATTATTCTGGAATGCAATTCCTGTTTTTCACTGCCCCTCTACTTACCAACATGATATCCTTCTGTAGGGATTGATGTATCCTCACAACTGTTCAATGTATGTAAGAAGGAGTCCCAGCATCATTGCCTCAAGAGGCATTCTGGCCACACTTCTTCCAAGACAGATCAGTTTCTCTACATATCTAGACACCACGGATGTTATTTAAAG
>NW_022103911.1:8948855-8958329 GCF_000313985.2 Echinops telfairi
ACGTGTCTTGCAAAATTCTATTTTAATAGTCTCTGGCATCATTTCTATCACCAAGACCTTATGTTCCAACTATTGAATCCTTCTCTTTTATTTCCAACGTCTCATCCAGTCATCAGTAATTATCAATGCATCTTGATTTCGTGTTTCATCAGTTTCTGACAGCAGAAGTTAGAAGAAATTTACAAATTTCATCATCTTTGTCAACAGTCATTAGTGCTTACATTTGATCAAGACTAGTATTAACTGGTCTTCCTTGTAGACATATAGATATTATCCTTATACAACCTTATGCTTCAGAAGAGATCTTAAAATGTTCTTTTGGATGAAGAATGTGATGTCATTCTTATTTTATTTGTTACTCCTGGCACAAACCACAATTCAAAACCCACACCATCAAATCAATTCCGACTTATAGCGACCCCATAAGGCAGAGTAAAACAGTCCCTGTGGGTTTCTGAGACTGTAAATCTTTATGGGAGTAGAAAGTCTAATCTTTCTCTCATAGAGAAAGTGGCTTTTGGCTTCTAACTGCTGACCTTGTGGTTAGCATTCCAGCACATAAGCTACTATGCTGCCGGGGTTCCTGTCCTCCTGGTATGATGGTACACCACATATTTGTAGTATTCAAAGTGGCCAATACCAGTCTATTTTGGCTCACAAACCTATGATATCTTTTTCTTAATATATGTCTATATATACATATGTATATATAGATATGGATTATATAACTCCTTATGATTATTTAAATATTTGCAATATAGCCAAGCGGAAAAAGGCATGAATTATTCTATCTGCTACTTTGCTTCATTGAAAAATTCTGCACTAATTGCCATTAATGATTTACTAGAAATAATTTTCTTCCTTTTCCTTTTGGAAGTCCCCAATTATTCTATTATTTATTTTTCATTTTCACAGAGATCTGTTATTCTTTTCTCCTTTGAGAATTAGAAGGGCAGTGTGTTCAAGTAGGCCTAGTTTTATTTTTCCCTCCAATGTTAAAAAAACCGCACAATATTTGCATACTTTTCCAATTGCTTTGTGTGCTCTCTGAAATGGTGCTAAACAAATCAACACATTTATTTAAAGAGGAAACGATATCCTAAAATACTTTAAGAAATGTTACATGCTAAGAGTTTCTTAGTGTTCATGTGTCTCTTTATGAAAAAGCAAAAACAAAACAAGAGCACAGAAAATATAGACAGATCATAATGTATGTGAGGGTTTTAATAGCTTACTTGCAGACTTTAGCAAAATGTTAAGAGTGCACTTAAATATAAAATGTTTAAATTGATTTTGTATAAACCTTTGTAAACATTCCACTTCTTCCTTGAGGTGGTGTCACTGTTGCATCTAGATGTTTTAATGATCACACCCACACGTGCCTACTGTTAGCCCCTTTATCTGTATCCTGTAGTCCAATAAACTTAGGAGAACCTGCCCCTTGCTACATGGTTTAAAAAAAGAGAATGCTTCGGGAGGAAATATATAATCTAAACAGAATATGAACTAATTTAGAAGGGGGAAAAAGATAAAATTCAAGTCACCAAATGTGATAAAGTATTTTTGTGTAATTGATATGGGAAAACAATGAATCGAAACCTTGGGTGCTTCCTCATAGTTAGCTAGTCTAAAAACACACAATTTTGCTTCCCCCCTCCCCCAAGAATAGTGATTTTTAAAGTTAAATTTATCAAAGCTATATGAGATCAGATCTAAAATGCAATGGGTTTTGCACCAGGTGGTGGCTAATTTTAATCAAACAATTTTGGTTTCTGTTTCTGGAATTGCTAATTATGAATAGAGGACAGAACAAGGGCACGTTGTTGTTCCATAATTTTAGTTTCATATCATATCATTTTAATCATCAATTCAATATAGGTATTTCTTATGAAAAATATACTTATTTTACTAAAATATCCTCTCAGCCCTCCAGGCATTTGGAGTTGGGCTGTCCTACAGCTTCTACCTGAAAGTGGTCCACTGAGTGATTCTCTGCCAGAACCACCCCCCACAGGGAGGAGGCCCAGATCAAACGCATCAACATCAACAGATTTCTTTTTATGCTCACTCTGTCTGACAGTTTAGATTAGAAATATCTACCAGCTGTTCCATTTCCTACCTTTCTTGATTTTGGTAAAGTGACAAATATAACAGATTTATCAACATTTTTTTTCTATAGCTGAAATGTCAAGCTCAGCTTTCCAAATACTACAACAACAACAACAAAAAGCCCTAGCTTTTAAAAATGTCAGGGCTTTGGGCACACTATACCTGATTTTTTAATAATAAACCCACCCACAAAATTATTTTAAAAAATATGAACTAAGTTTTCTTTTGGAATAGTATAAGAGGAGAAAAGAAAAACAAAAGCAAATATTAAAATGTTTCTTATTAAAATATCAGAAAAAATACGAGGATTTCTAGTAACTGGAGAAAATGGCTTTGATGGGATGGGGAGGAGGTGGGGGGTGATGAGGAAAAATAGGAAGAAGTAGACAGGATTGTAATTTAGTTCTGCGGTGATATAGGGCTATGAGTTGGGCTGGGAACTGCAAGGTCATCAGTTCAAAACCACCAGCTGCTTGGGAGAGAAAGACAAGGCTTTCTGCTCCCATTAAGAGTTATCGTCTCAGAATCTCCCAGGGGCAGTTCTACAATGTCCCACAGGGTCACTCTGAGGTGGTATTGACTAGATGACAGGGAGTTTGTTCTTTTAGTGTGGTGGCTGCGATAGTTACGGTTTTTGTCAATTTGCCTGGGGCCTGGGTTCTCAATGGTTGGGCAGTTAAGATCTTGTAATTTTCCATAACCTGACCTGACACATGAAATCACAGCCAATCCGTTTTAAACATTCATAATGGAATGGGATTAGAGTGCAACGCAACATTTTTACTCAGGCCACTGTCCGGATACAATCGATGGGAGGTTTCCTGCGGAGGGTGGCAGCACACCCACCTAAGTGGAAAAGCTTACTTTGCTTTCTGTGTGTCAGGACCGTACATTCGGCTCCTTGACATCCTTCCCGTTCTTTGGACTTGAACCAATGGTCTAAAATAATCACTAATAAACTCAATTTTTAAAATACTTTCCCAGATTTAGTATAGATTTTAGATTTAGATTTTTGATTTCCCAGATTTTAGACCATGGTTGGGTTCAATTAAATCTTGATTTGCAACTCTTAGGCGAGAGTTTCTTATAACAGGTCTGATGATATTACCAGATTCACTACTCTGCCTGTTTGTTTTCTTCCTAGCTGGGTTTATTGCAAACAGTGACCACATGCCCGAGACTGAGACATATGTTATCTTTCCTAACAAGGATGCAGTGGATCCTATAAGCGCTTCAATCAGTTAATGAGCTAAGGAGAGTTTGGAGGTTATTTTCTACCAAGGAATACCTTGGAGGGGAAGCCTAGTGATCCACTTCTAAAAATTCAGTCACTAAAACTTTATGGATCCCAATTCTACTCTGTTATGATGAGTAAAAATTATCCCACGGGTATCAATACTAAGGGGTATAAACATGGATGAAAGGTGAGAGAAGTTGAAATATTTATGTTGACCATCTCAGAAGAACGTGCAAGGATTCCTTAGAACTTCCTTGTATGTTGCTACTCTTCAGAATAACCATTTCTCTGGGTAGATGCATATGTTTTCCAGCTTTTTTCTTTTTTATAATTTTCCAGAAATATGGTTTTCCAGCTTTTTTCTTTTTTATAATTTTCCAGAAATATGGTTTTCAATCAGAACTCATGGCTCTACAATCATCTTCTGCCCCAAGTCAAATCCCTCCTTCTGCTCCACCCACACTGAGTTGGCAATGGCTTGCATGAGTGATACTTTAGTTACAGATGTGAAAGTATCTTGTAGTTTTCCTGTTGTGTTAAGAAAATCTTTCAGGAAAGTGTAATAAGATGTAGGCACACTATCAGATAACTAGTCAAGTCTAATTTGTCAAGTAAGTTGCAATTTGCTGGTTTTGGTCCCGGTTAGCTGCCTGTATATAAAGCTGTGTTCATTCATTTCTAGTCCAATGTACCCTAAAAGAGAAACCAGGAGCAAGTGCATGATTTGAAGAAGGCATGTGGAGCAAGGAGTGACCCTAGTAGAGAGGTGGTTATGTCATTCTAGTTCCTATTCTGTCTTTTTAAGCTCAAATCATATGAATGTGCATATTATGGGGCCCTTTTCCTCCAGGTACCTTGATTATCCATGCTCCAACACACACCAGAAAGTATGTGGTCAGTAAGAGAAGCCAGTGTCTATGGATGATAAGCCACCCTTAAGGTTCAGGGAATTTTTCTTTAGAAGGCCCTGCTTTTAGATCACAGTCCAAAGGCCTAAAGCAATAATGAAGAAAGGCGAGTTCTATCATCTTAATGATCCTGAATCATTTCAATTATCTAAATAGCCCCTCAAATAAGACAGCACTTTAAGAAGCATAGGCACATTAATCAGGTGTCTGAAATTGATGGCCTTGGAAGAGACTTTAGTCAAGAATCTTCTAAAGCAAATCCTAAACTTTTAAAATAATACCATTGGCAAAAATATAATGCGAATTTGAAACCCCACCCTGCCAGAAAGTGCAAGGTCTCAGGGCACATTTTAGCACTGGGAGAAAACAACCAGATTTAGGAGTAAATAACATTTTGGTTCCCAATAATTTCTGCCCCATACTATCTATTTAAAAGTAGACCATTTATTTATCCTTTGGTTTCTGAATACATTTATAACAAAAAAAGTCCCCAGTTAGTTCAATTTGCTCATCTGAGGATAAAGTGAAGCAATGTGAATAGGCTTCAAAGAATGTGCTTCATAATGGTTAGATTTTCTTCCCAAATGTTTCATGGATGGAATTTACCTTTCTTCTTTAAATACTGCCATGCACTGTGTAACCTCAAGTAAAGTACTTAACCTCTCTGAGCCTCAACTGCTTTGGAAATGAGAGCCTTGGACTGATTGATTTGAAAGTCCCTCCACGGACAGTTTTCACTAAAATATGAAACAGGAAGGCAGATTTCTAGAGACATTACCTTCACGTTTGTTCCTTATCGCCAGCTGTTGTCACAGACTTGATGGGCTAGACATAATTACTTTTCCCCTACAGAATCCAGAAACACACTAAATGGCAGTGTTCTTGAATAATTTATTTGACTCCTAGAATTAGTACATTGCCATTATTGCTATGGAAGAAGTAATTTACATTTTGAAAGGTTACTTTACTTTTTTATCTCTGAATGTATTTTAATCTTTTCAATACTTAGAAGACAGGACTTCATTATTTTATATCAATACTTCCCATCTCCAGGCATTCGGGTGGGGTCAATTATTATCTGCGTTATCTGGTGAGGTTAATGCACTAGAATTCTAAGTGCTTACATTTAGTTAATGAATTTGAAGAAGAGGTTCTAAAGAATGTATGCCAACTAGTGCTTTCTCAAACCATACGTATTTGTTTACAGAGCCCTGGGGCTGCTGTGGTTAAAGAACTTAGCTGCTAACTGAATCATTGGTGCTATGGACTCACCAATGGCTCCATGGGAGAAAGAGATGGAAATCTGCTTCCAAAAAGATGTGAGGCATTGGAAATTCTGTAGGGCACTTCTACTCTGTCTTACCAGATGATATTAATCGCAGTAAGCTAATTGGCAAGGAGTTTGGCTATTTAGAGGCATTAGTTTGCTTTATGGTTGTGTTATCTGTTTCTCTCTATATGACATTTCATAATAAAAGTAGCTGTCAGATTAGAGAATATGTAGTACTGTGGAAAATATGTATTCTGTAGTCAGACATAGATCGAACCCATATTTTGTGAATATGTGGTATTCATATTGGTAAATCACTAGAATTCTATGAATTTCTACTTCTGTGCCTGTAAAATGTGGCTAATTGAACTATAACTTCATAGTGACAACAAATGAGCAATCATGTGTGTGTGAGAATAAACTTGAAATATTTATATCAATATAATTCTTTATTTTGATTAGTAGCATTACTTTGCCGTTTTCTATAAAATCCATCCATTCATCTATCATTTTGTCATCTGCGATGGCTCATGTATTGTGATATTAGGAGCTACGCCACCGACATTTCAAATACAGACAAGTTCAATGGTAGACAGGTTTTTAAGGATCTTTCAAAGTAAGAATAGGGAGAGAAGTCTGCTGATCCATTTCCAAAATTTAGATATTTTGTAGTAGAATAGAATACCATTGACTGACTTTGAACATCATCAGGAGGAATCCATCTCTGGAGGAGGACTTCAGGTTTGGAGAAGTAGGGGGACACAGAGGGAGATCTTCAGTGAGATAAACAAACCAAATAGCTACAATGATGGGTTTTACCACGTCAGTGATTATGAGGAAGACACGAAATAAGACAAAGTTTTGTTCTGTTGCATTTAGGTCACCATGTCCCAAAGTTGACTCAGTGGCAGTTATCTATCTACACATCTATCTATCATCTATCATCTATCTATCTATCTATCTATCTATCTATCTATCTATCTATCTATCTATCTATCTATCTATCATCTATCTAAGCAAGAGGTCCCTAGATAGAAGAGGACTATAAGGCAGGAGAAAGTGAGTAAAATGTCCATGTTATAGGAGGGCCACTGTCAATGGACAACAGCAGGTGGAAGTTAGAATAAATGCCTCGGTGTCTGAGAGAGGTAAGAAAACAGAATTTAAAAAGTCCTATAAATAAAAGGTGGGGAATTCATTTTTAGTCCCTGAATTCCTAATGATACTTAATATAGAAATTCATTATGGTTATTGGCAATATTTCTAGTGCATTTATTCCAGAAGACTAGAACTGCACTTTTTTTGCCCCTGTGAGATTCTAAAGTTATGTGAATTGCTTTTGCCAATGAGGTGTGGCCACCCCATTTTTTTTACCTCCATGAATGAAGACAACATGAACCAGAGTTTTCAGACCACCTGAAAAAGTCATGAAAACGATTAGTGGATAAATGTATGTTTTCATAAAATGATTGCAATTTTATATTTGTCAGTACAACATCACCTAGCAGCTACTGACACAATTAGTTGAGAAGGCAGAATCGTGGATTCTGGGGGATCTTTATCTAGGGGGTAGCATGGTCATATGAATATAAGACAGAATTACTCCTTACAGAGAAGGCTGCTAAAAAGGCCTACACTTTGTTTTATCTAGCAGTTAAAAGGTCAACAGACTAATTCTGCCTTTTGCTCAGTAGTGACACGTTTCTATTTTTCTCATTTTATCCCATTGCAAGCTATACAGGGCACTCATTACTTATGTTATTGTGCTCAAGACAGACAGACTGCAAATCCTTGTAAAATGACATGTATCATATAATGAGGAATATATTAATGGACATAGAAAAGTTATGTTTAGGTGTTTTCAATTTGGTTAGCCATAAGAGAGTGCTGTAATAATCAACGCAAGAGGGGAATGATTGAGTTATCTTCTCTCATATTCTTTACTTTATCTCTATGTTTTAATATCCATTGCAATGCCTACACAGCTCTCACAGACAAAATGTATGATTCATGGATTTATTAAGGAAGTTAACAGGTTTTAATGCAAGTAAGGTATGATCATAGCAGAGCTATTAATCAGGAAACGTTACAAACTTATTTCAGGGCTGTAAATAGATACCAAAAAGGCATACCACTCAGCTGTAAGCCTTAACAAAGACATTCAGCTCAAGCTCTGTGGGTCAGTAAACCCAACTCTCCAAATTAAGGGCTTAGTGACACCCCGCTCCACCAAGCAGCTCCTGTACTAAACATTCAACTCTCCTTGCTCCGTGGGTTGGGAAGTCCACCACTCTGTTCCACGCTCTGTTTCCCGGCTCTCTTGCTGATGTCTTCAGAATCCAAAAGGTTCATTATGGAGAGACCTCAGGTCCAGTGTGGGTGCTTTCATCCTGGTTCTTGCTGATAATGAGAACCCTCCTCCTGCTTCTCAGAATTCTCATCTTATACACAGCAGGATGGCATTCCAGGGAGCCCTATTCCTATGATTGTTCACATGAGAATCCTATCAGTATCTTCACCCTCCTTCTTACTGTATACAGAAGGAAAGGGTAGTTTGGTGGGATTTGGAGAGACTTTGGCTAAAAGAGTTTGTGTTATTCTAGGTACTTTAGAGAAACAAATCCACAGAAATTGATGTATAAGAGTGTTTTATATATTGGTTAAGTGAGCATCAAGAAACACCCCAACCCAGTGCTGCCCAAGCCCACAAGTCCAACATTAACCCATATGTCCAAAACCAGTCCACAAAATCCTCCTCCATATCATGAAAGACGCAATGATGCCGACTGCATGAGGAAAGCTGAGTCAGTGAACGTGTAAACATCTCAGCGCTGGCAGGGGTCTCCACATGGCTGCTCAAGCACCCAGGGCTACATCGGGGTAGGTCCACGTGGCTTCTCCTCAGGGACATTTTGTAGGAAGTAAGCCCCGCCTGCTAAAGCAGGGAACTGGCCAAGGCAGCTGCACCCTGGTCCAACCATCAAAAAGCAAGAGACCTGAGAACTCAAAAGGCGAGGCTCACCAAGCTATTTATCCCTCCACCCTTCAATTAATCCCACATGTGTTTATAGGCCAGGTTGGCACAATAAACAAATTAACTCAGAGTTATATTAAATAATTCACTGCCCTTGACATGGTAACTTTAAGTTATTAACTATCTCCTTGTGAAGATACATGGGGAAGTCAAAAATATTGTTACTAGGTTTCCAGTTCGTGCATGCATCTGCTTATTCCAAATAAAATTGTCAAAATATGTTCTGTGATCATTGGATGGCTGCAGCCAAGTTCTCTCAGTAATACACTGGCCTTGGTCTTGTTAGGAGCCTTGAAAAAAGAAAAGGAAAGAAAGAAATAGGCAGAGTCAAAGCAGTGCTATTGCTTTGGATAGGATCTACTGGACTAGTCCAATCCAAGACACAGAGGTCAATTAGAAGGTTAAGGCAACTGTATTGTTCTCTAAATTCCCAAGGGGTGATCTTGGTACATTTCCTCAAAGTTCACAGGATATTTATAGGAGTTTACTATGAAGACGCTCTTTTAAAATGGAAAACTTCATGAATGAGAAGGAGTCCAGGAGAGTCGTGCGGAGGATGATTTCTCCAGCCTGACAAGGCACCTCCTCTGTCTTTGAGCGCAGAGGGGCTGTCCTCTACGGGTTTCATTTGGAAGCTTTCTGTAGCGAACCTACAGCTCTGATCTTGCCCTTCCAGGCTTCTTCGGGTTCCCACAATTGAAAAAAAAATTAAATAAATAAACACACAGACACAAGATTGGAGTCCCTCTAAGATGCCAAAACCTGCTGTTGTGACATGGCGTAAATTCAGAAGTACAGCCTTCTTTGGGGAAGAGTTAGACAGTCAACAGTGTCTTCAGAAGTGTATGGACCTAGATGGAAGATATGTCAAGAAACAGCAGCTTCACACACACACACACACACACACACACACACA
>NW_022103911.1:8958429-8972184 GCF_000313985.2 Echinops telfairi
CACACACACACACACACACACACACACACACACACACACACACACACACAGTCATCGAGTCAATGCCAGCTCGTAGCGACCCTATAGGACAGAGTGGAACTGCCCGGTGTGTTCTGAAATGGTAACTCTTTATGGGAGTGAAAATCCTTGTCTTTCACCCAAGGAGCAGCAGCTGGGGGGTTCGAGGGGCTGATCTTGCCGTTAACGGCCCAACGTGAACCTGCTCCTTCCTGGGATATTAGAGCAATGTATATTTACTTGCCCTTATATTGTCATACTTTTTCATTCTACGTCATCTTAACATCAATACCCCTCTCCTCTCATCTCATGTCATATGCTCCTTTATTCCTGCAATTTAACTTTTCTCATCAAGGGAACTCCTGACCAGTTTTCTAATATTAGCACAATGATCACTTTCAGGTGTCTCCTTGACCTCCGTCGGTGTATCAAATATTCATATTATATGCTTTTACCATATTATGTATCTTTCTTTTGCAGCACCTATGATACTGTTTTTTCGATTTACTTTCCTAACTATCTGTTTAGGCTTTTTCTTGTTCATGGCTACTCTGACACTAGCACAGAGCTTAACACTCAATAAAAACTTGCTAATGTGGGTCGGAATTCTAGCAGCAGCTCCAGTCGTCTGACTCATCGTCCTCTGCTTCAATCTCGGTGAGGTATGAGCTGTGGCTACGTTTTCAAAGTGAAGATTGGTTAAAAGGATTAGACCAAATCACACACTTGTATATGGAAGAGCCATTTCTGATTCCATGTTTATCTAACTTCAAAGCCTGTGATCTTTCTCTTTACACAGCTTTGCCTCGCCGGAGACTAAAAGAAATGCTTTAATTTTGAGGGAGTTAATAATGCATGGAACCTGAATTGAATATAATTTTATGCTGTTCTGCTCCAGAAGAATTTTTTATTATCCAGCTGTAGCTTTGTGCCTTCATCTCTTATCAAGAAGAGGTAATTATCTTCATTAGTAGGCAACTCCTTTACTCCCACAGAGCTTTGATGCAGTTGGTAAAACTCCATTTTCTGTACTCCTTGCTCTTGATGATCTGCTTTCTTCAAAGGCTGTCAATGTTTGCAACCAGATGGCCAACTATTATTCACCCTGAAGTTCCCCTGCAACAATGCATCATCAGGTCCATCAGCAAATCGTAACATATGAAAACATATTGTCTTATCTTGACTATCTCCAAATGTCGCTTTCACATTTGCTATTCCTCTGTTCTTACTAATTAAAGAAAGCTCATTTCCAATTGCTCTGACTGATAGCTGCCATTTCCACAATATCCTTTACGTGTGTCTTAGAATATTAATCATTCTCTGACTAGCACAATTGTTTTTTTCAAGTAAAATGGTCACTAATGAAGCTCTTTCTTGATTTTTCTATAGTTTGAGATTAGTTCTATTTGGTACCCTTTTCTATTTTAAGATACGCTTCCATCCTGGACTTACATGCAGTGACATCTGCCATCTGAAACTTCATAGACATTTTACCTCTTTAAGCTCTTTATCACACTTTATCCTTCTACTTCGGCTGCCAGTCTATGTGGTATCTTCCCTGCAGCTCCTCGTTCCTGACCCCCTTTTCCTTCTTACTTGGCTGGGCTGTTTATCTCACATATTCAGCCTGGCCCATGTCTCGCTCCTGTTCTCTGAGGTCTAATACCTCTCATGTCATTCATTTTACTCTCATATTCATTGAGCATCTTAAGAAGATCAGCTCGTTTCTGAAATTTAATATCTAGTTCTTAATTTTATACTTAAAAGATAATACTCAAAGAAATTCATTTTTACCTTCTCTGGTCTGTGTTTGAAAGGCATTTGATCCTATCACACAGACAGTGGTTTGCATTTTGAATTTGTTGCCATTTAAAATAAATTAAAATTTTGACTTAGCTTATAATCAGATTAAAGCAGTAGCACCGGTCCATCTGACTTTAAGGATCTGGAGAGAGCCAGTTGCTTGAATAATAGGTCAACTCAAATAATACCACTTTGAATGAACAGTGCAGGGCTAGTCCTGGTATTTCTGTGATAATGAAACTGCTTCTAAAAATTAAAAGATGGGGCTATGAGAAAAATCCCTTTCATAGAGACAATATGTTCTACGAAGTATGTGACTTTCTGTAAGCAGTTGATGGCAAGAATGTGCCTTTTGTGAGTTGGTCTGAAAATGGGAGGGGGGCTCCCACAGGCTCGGCTTGTTTATTGCCTGTGATGCAATTAGGGTCACATTATGCAACATTCAAAATTGGATAACAGTACTCTATTAAAGTGACAGAAATTAATTTGATCAAATACTATATATATATATAAGAAAACTTCATTTTTCAATGTGGAACCAGATTGAACTGGATTGAGGTTAGACTACTGAGACTTCAGCAATAAACCTAAATATAGTTAGCCTTTTCCTTTACACTGGTTTTAGCAATAACCTTTTTTCTAGAGAGTATAGGTGTATTTTCTAAAGATGTTTGTAAAATACAAATAGAAGGCAGTGATTAAAGTGAAGTCTACATGAAATGAACTTGATAAGTATATCTTTGGTCAGTACAGATTTAACAAACCAATATTTTTTTAAGGTGAAAAGTAAAATATAGTATTATATGCATGGACAATATGAATATAAGTTGTTCTCTATGTTGGCCAGGGAAAGAATAAACATAATCACAAATACAAGTCAAATGTGAATTGCACATGTCAAAATGGGACAATGACAAAATAAAGTATAAAGTTAAAAGTGGTGAAAATTTTATAATTTAGAAAGCATGTTATAAATATAACTGTGTAATTATAAATGATTCTATGATTTTGTAGCAATAATATTGTGCCTCCTGTAGTAAATTCTTCTGGCCCCCAGGTACAAGGATTAATATGACAGATACAGAAATGAGAAAACAATTGAAAGTAACCACAATGAGAAGATTAATGTTATTGAACGGGAAGCAATCAAAGTGAAGACAATGTGTAAAAAAAGAGCTTAATACAGTTTAGGCATCAGAAACAACTGTATGTTGAGAAGAGAGAATAGAAAAAGAATGCATTATTCTCTACAGAAGATTTAACAGCTTGCAGAAACCATGGCATCATGAAGAATTAAGTGTGATTCAAGACCTTTTATGAATACTTTTAAGGAGGAAAAGGAAGAAATATTAAGCAGAACAAATAAATAGCCAGAGAGTGAGAGTTCTATAAGTCCGGCACTGGATCTTACATTTTTATCTCTTTTTAAAAAGTGGACAGTGCCATAACATAGCATATCAAGAAGTGATTGTTTACATTACTGCAACTGTGTAAATAACATTCTACAGAGTTGTGTGGTACCTACCTTCCACAATAACATGCATTTAGTTCTAAAGAGTGCTTGTAATTTTATAAGTACATTCTGGCTGCTTTGTGCAATATAAAATGAAGAAAAATACAGACATATGCAGTCTGTGTTTGTGTGTGTGTGTGTGGGGTGTGTGTGTGTGTAAGGAGCAATTGTAAAAACAAGAGAATAGTGCATAGTTAACATCAGGAAAGTTGTGCAACAGGTTTATATCCTCTCGCCATTCGGTTTCCATTTCCATGGTGAGTGAATCAGCAAAGGATCTGGATTCTGTAAAGAAGAACGTGGCCTCGGGAGGAAGGCATCTGAACGACCTTTGATGCGCAGAAAACACCAATTTGTTGCTGAAAGTAAGAAGGACTTGAAGGACTTGCCGATAAAGAGCAAGGCTTGCAGCCTTCAGTATGAATTACAACTGCATGTAAAGAAGACCAAAGTCCTCACAAGTGGACCAATTCATAACATCATGATACATGGAGAAAGGATTAAAGCAGCCAAGGATTTGGCCTTGTTTGGATCCACAATCAATGCTCATAGAAGTGTCAGTCAAGAGATCAAAGGGAGCATTGTATTGGAAACATTTGTTGCACATGACCTCCTCAATATGTTGAAAAGCAAGCATCTTACTTTGAGGACTAAGGTGTGCTTCCCCCAGCCATGCTATTTCAATTAAAATCCACAATAGGGTCACTATGAGTCATAACTGCCTCCACAGGACCTAACAACAAGAACATGCATGTGCATGCTCTTGTGGATAAGTAGGGCCAAGTCTGCCCCAAATTCACAGCAACCCATTCACAATAGGACAAAACACAACTTAGTCCTTTGCCCCCCACAACTTTTATCAGCTCATTCTCTCAACTACATTTCATCTCATCCAGGGCCTTCCACATTTGTGCTGATGCTGTGTTTTACCCAGCACGAGGTTCTTCTGTAAGGCGTGTCCCTCCTGATATCATATACAAAATACATGTGACATATTCTAGGTTCTTACTTCTAAGGAACATCCTGGCTGTACTTCTGTTCATAGTATATTCAAAATTGGTTCTCAGCACTATAATTCAAAGGCAACCATTCTCCTTCAGGCTTCCTTATTCATTGTGAGCTTTCACTTGAATAGAAGGCAATTGAAACTGTTCTGGCTAGGGTCAAGTCAGGTGAACCTCGGTGCTCAATGTGACATCTGGAGTCTCTAATCCTTTCACTCTCGAATCTAATCAGTCTTTGCAGCAGGTTTCCCCAATGCAACACATCATTAGATTCCTTTACTGCTACATCCATGAGCATTGCTTGTGGTTCCAATAGAGGAAATACTTTCCATTTATTGTGCAACTTGTCCAATTGTGAGGATTTCATTTTCTTGCGCTGTTCGTTGAAGTAAAATCTGCACTGAAGCCTGCAGGCTTTGATAGTCATCAATACTGGCTGCCTGTCTTCCTCACTTTCAGCAAGCCGGGTTGTGCCATCTGTGTACTGCAAGCTATTAACAAGCCTCTCCCAGTTCTGATCCCACATTCTTCTTGGTATCATCCAGCTTCTCAGACTGCATGCTCAGCACCCAAGTTGAATAGGTGTAGTGAAAGGATGTAACCAAGACACATACTTTTTGAAGAAAAGTCGTTTAAACCATTAGGTTGCTCCTTGTTCTAGTTGAATAACTGCTTCTTGGGACCATTCTGCATGACCATAATAAGTGTTCTGGGATTCCTATTCATCACTATTTTTTTCATAATTTCTTATGACCCACAGAGTCAAATGCTTCCACATAGTTAATAAAACAAGAAAGCATTGCACTGGTATTTTCGATCCCCAGCCAAGATCCATATTACTCTAGCAATGAGAGCCCTCATTCCATGCCCTCTTCTCTATCTGGGTGGAATTTTTGGCAGCTCCTACTCAAATGTACTACTGCAACTGGTTTTGAATTTTCTTCAGGAACATTTTACTTGCATGTGATATTAATGTTATTTTTCAATAATTTTCACATTCTTTTGGGTAACCTTTTGGAATGAATACAAATACAGTTTTCTTGCATTTGGCTGGTCTTGCTCCAAAATTTGTTAGACTGGATGAATGATTGCTTCCGGTGCTGCAACAGTTGTGGAAACACATCAATTAGTAGTCAGTCCATTCCCAGGAATCTTGTTTCTTTGCCAATGCCTTCATTAAAAATAGGACTTCCTTCCTCAATACCATAAGTTCTTGATGATAATGTACCTCTTGAAATGATTTAATAAATATTTCTATGATTTTGTAGCAATAATATTCACTGACTGTCATACATTATATATGTGTACATATAAATGTATATATCTATGCTGCAAAAGTCTTCTTTAACCTATTAAAGAACAAAGATTTTATTTTGTAGACCAAAGCGCATGTGACCTAAACCATATTTTTATTTGCCTCATATGCATATGAAAGCTAGACAACAAATAAGGAAGACCAAAAAATGATTGATTCATTTGAATTATGGTGCTGGTGACGAATACTGAAAGAACCATGGCCTGCTAAAAATCCAATAAATCTACTTGTAAGGAAAGTTCAGCCAGAGTGTTCCTTAGAAGTTAGGTTGGCAGGACTTCATCTTATATACCTTACACATGTCATCAGATGGAATCAGTAGCTGGAGAAGCTGCATTCAGACTGTATGTATATGGACAAACATGCAGGCACTCATTCACTGTTTCATTTAGCAAATCTTTCTTCTGCCTATATAGTTTTATTCTGCATATGTAGTTTGTATCAAGAACTATTTTAGTACTGATACATGGGCTCCACCAATAAACAAAATAGTAATAGTCTCCATAATTATGGAATTTTCATTTTAGTATAAATATAGAGAAAAACATATCACTAATTAAAAAAAGAGTTTTGAATGTTGACTATATGCTACAAAGGAAAGGTGTAATATTTAAACCAGTATTTGAAGGTTGCAAATGTACTATCATTTAAAGATCGGGGGGCATAGGGCATTGGAAACTGCAGGCTCACAGACCATCAGAGGAGTATTTGATCTGTATTCAAGGAACAGAAAGATGAACGATAAAGCAAAAGTATGCCTTGAAGAATTTATAGAAGACCTTGTAGGAATGGTTATAACAGCTGCAAATGTAAACTGAAAACAGCCAATAGAGATCTTCCATTTAAAGAAGGAATTGAAATGAATTCTATATTTCTACCATCAGCCACGTTTGGTCTAATGGGAAGTTGTTAGAAGAAGCAAATTTTCCATTCCACAGACCATCCAGCTGTGAATGGGGCTACTTGACTCTTAAGATATTTATGCAGAAAAAAAAAAAAAAGATATTTATGCAGAATCAGTTTCAGGACCTCTGCTCTTTGTGAAAGGAAAAACTAGTTTGTCTCTAAAATATATTTCTGTTATATGTATGTTTAATTATTATGGGTGAAATATAGGGCAAAAAGTCATACTAAATTTTGACAATTATGGTTCTTGACACATGCAGTGTTATTGTACATAAAAGATAATGAGGAAGTCTACTTTTTCTATTGTTATGATTCCTCATTAAAAAAATAAGATAGATTGGAGTTTATGTTTTATGCCTGCTTATTTGTAGCATGTACTTTTTGTTCTGTTTGCTGGTCAGAGTTAGAAAACTACAGCATTTTCTCACATAAATACTATTTCAAATGTAGTAATCAAACATTAGTCTTGGAAAAAATACACATTTCCAAATACAATCGCTGAATAGGTTCTTTTTACCTTTCTTATTTCATCTTGAATCTTATATATTTTCCTATCTGCTTTTCTAGATTTTACATATAGTCTTTACTCCAAATAATTTTTAAGGAGCATCATCATTAGTTTAGAAAAAAAGAATAATTTATAAATTATCAAGGGTACATGGGGGAGGGAGGGGGGAAATGAGGAGCTGATACCAAGGGCTAAAGTAGAAAGAAATTGTTTTGATAAAGATGATGACAACATATGTACAGATGTGTTTCACACAACGGATATACGTATGGATTGCGATAAGAGCTATAAGAGCCCCCAATAAAATGAAAACTAAAAACAAAAAAAAACAGTTAAAATAAAATCAAAGAATAAAAAACAATGTTAAGATGGAAAACATTTTTAAATATATATTTTACCACAATAATACATGCAAAGGGACTCGTGTTGAATCAATGTCAATTTATGAGCCTTGACTGTGTACCACAGGGAAGCGAGATAAAAGGTGTGGGGACTTGCTCTGTGTTATCTTCGCAGATTTCCTGTTTATCTAAATTTATTTCAAAATTAACAAACATTTTAAAAGAGACAGTCAGTGGAAACATTAAAGTATTTGTATTTGAAAAAAATAGGAGCATCATCATATTCCTTTTCAGTACCTTTATGTTACAACTAGTAATGTATTGTGAGCCTAAGTGTTAGAAAGGAGGTATGTTTGTTTGTGATTACATGACTTGGCCAGAGATCAGTATTTCAAACAATGAGTGCACAAGAACAAGCAGCAACTTATACCTTCTTACCTGGATATATCAATAACTGTCCACTGATTTCAGGATAAAGACAATAGCTCACTCCCCCCTCCCCCCCCAGCTTGCACAATTCGACATGCTCTCAATCCCTTGACTCTGCAGCCCTCTCCGACTAAGAATAGAAAACATAGATTCTAGATTAGCTTAATAATTTATCTTCTTAAAACGTATGCCATAATGAATTTCAGCATTGGATGTTCTTATAACTGAGTAATTCACATACAGACCCTATGTACCACAGAAAAAAACATTGTTTGGTCCTATGTGGTTCCTCACAGTCACTGCTAGGTCTGAACACATTGTCGTCACTTCTATGTCTACCCATCTTGTTGAGGGTTTTCTTTCAGCCATCCCTCTACCACATATGCTGCCTTTCTCTGGGGGCTGATCCTTCCTCCTATGAGCATCCCCAAAGTGTGTGCAATGAAGTCTTTTTATTCTAGCTTCCGAGGAGAATTCCAACTGAACTTCTTCCTAAACAGAACTGTTTGCTCTTCTGGTAGCCACGCTATATTCAATATTCTTCACCAATTAAAATCCAGTAACTGGCCTTCATTTTATATGATGTGTCACCCAGCCTTCTCGCGCATGTGCAGCAGTTGAAAATACTCTGGCTTGAGTCAGGCTCACCTTAGTCATCAAGTTCACTGCCTTACTTTGAAAACATTCAAGAAATATTTTGCAGCAGGTCTAAAATAGGTCATTTGATTTCCTGACTGGTGATTCTATGAACATTGCCTTCGTTATCTGAGTTGCTATAATAGAAATAGGATAAGTAGATGACTTTGAAAAACAAACTGACTCTCAGTGTCTGAGGTTGGAAATCTGGATTCAGGGCACTAGCTTGAGGGGAAGACTTTTGTTCTCTGTCACTTATGAGAGAAGGTCCTTGACTCCTTTCACCATCTGTGGACCCGAGTTCCTTAGAGATCTCCATATGTTTGGGCATCAATCATTATCTGTATCTAGATGGTTCTCAGTGCCTAGACCAGGGGTTCCAAAGATACACTCTGCCTCTGGGTATTTGTTATTAGAGGTACTATGACCCCCACCCCCACCCCCTTTTCTGCTCACTCTGTTGTCTTTTGTAAGACAAAGGGTGATGCAGGCCACACCCCAGGGAACCAATCTATCAATCTGCCTGGTTGTTCTCACATGGAATCAGGGCTATGACCTGAGTAGAGGTGTTGTATCCACCTTAAGCTCATGCAACTGATTAATCAGGTTAGATGCCATTGTAGAATGATTATAGAGTTGCCTTATTGATAAAATTAATTAATCGTTAATAACTGCCAAACCATTGAAAATCACGGTTCAGTCAAGGTGACACATTTATGGGGTTAGAGTTCAATAAATGACTGGCATTAATTATACCCAGAATAAAATTAGATCCTTGGCAACTTTAATATTGTTCCTTTTGTGATAATATTGCTTATTAAATAAGTGTGAGAATTAGTTTTCTTTGTGTAGTGATGTAATCCAGATGAATGTTGCATATTTTCATCTGTCTTCATCACCCGCCCCCCAAATCCCACACTCGTTGTCGCAGAGCTGATTCCAACCCATGGCAACTCGGAAGGACAAAGGAAAACAACCCCTTGGGGTTTTTGAGACTTTTAATCTTTACAGAGATAAGCAGCCTCATCTTTCTCCTAATGAGCAGCGGGTGGGTTTAAACCATCGATCTTTTGGTTAACAGTTAAGTGTGTTCACCAAACTCACCTGTGCTCCTGATCTTAATTAGTAAGTTTTACCAATATTCTTTGCCTTCAGCAAATAAGATTATATTATCTGTGTATCAAAGTTTGTTAATGAGTCTTCCTCCAATCGTGCGGTGTTTTTCTTCATATAATAATACAACTTCTCAGATTATCTGCTCAGCATGCACAATGAGAAAGTATGTCCTCTAATGCATACCTTTCCTCATTTTGCACCATGCAGTATTCTCCGTTTAGTTCAAATAACTGCCTCTTGGTCTAATGTCAAGTTCTGGATGAATACAAGTAAGTATTCTAGAATTCCTAGTCTTTGAACTCTTATCTATAATTTGTTATGATTCATATAATCAAATGCCTTTGTGTAGTCCATAAAACACAAGTAAATATCTTTCTGGTATTCTCTGCTTTCAATTAAGGGCCATCTGTTGTCAGCAATTATATCCCTCATTCTATGTCCCCATAAATTCAGCTTCAATTTATGGCAACACTTTGTCCAGGAACTGCTGTGGCTGTTTAGTTTTTTTGTTTAAATTATCTTCAGCACAATGTCTGCATGGAATATTAATATTTTTGATAACTTCCAGATTCCCTTGGATCACCAGTCTTTGAAAGGGGAAGAGATGTGAATTTTATCCAGTCATTTTTGTTTCAGATAGTTGACACCCAAATTTATTGGCAAAGATGACAGGGTGCATCCAGTTTTATATCAGTTTGCTGAAACATCTCAGTTAGTAGTGCTTATATCTGTCTGTAATACCATAATTTTATGTATTACTATGATGTTGGAAACTATATACCACTAGTATTTCAAATATTAGCAGGGACATTTACCCATAGTAGATACTTTTTATGGGGGTTTCCAGAATAACACAGGCTAGGAAGGAGCATCTGATGGTCTACAGCAGAAAAAACAAACAAACAAACAAACAAACAAAAAACCTGATGAACGAAATCTTTATGAATTAGAGCAGAAGGCTGTAAGACACAGTGCCGGAATACAAGCTGCTTCCGTCGGAGGATACTCTAAATACAAATGGAAAACCCTCGAAATGGAACCAACCTAAATGATTTGAATGAAGTCAACCTTTAGAGACGTTCATTTGTTGATGTAATATGTCTCAAATTAAGAAGAAACAGCTCCAAATGTCCATTATGAAAAGGAACAGCGACAATTGGAAGTCATAAAATAATGAAATGTAACACATAAAAACTCAGTGTCCTACTAATTAGAGTTGGCTGTTTTTAATCAGATAAACATATAATTTTGTATTCTAGGAATGGCAAATGGAAAGGAATTGTCACTTTCATTGTTCAAAAGAACATTTCAAGATATACTGTATTCTGAAGTGTAACCCTGTGGTAACCTTCACATTCCTCCAAGGATGAGTTCAAAAATATAAATATGTAGAAGTTCCAATGTCTCATTCTAGATTTCTGATTCCATGGTGTAGATAACAGAGTTGGACCTTAATTTTGATCTCTATTGCTTATAGGCTTCCCAGTTCCCAGAGAAAGGGTGGTGGTAGTTGTGGTAATGATACAAATTTAGACTTGAATCAAAGGGGGAAAAAAGGACAATTTGTGAGGAAAAAAACTATGAGAAAATCACATATTGCTAAATATAAATAAGTTCATTTTACCTAAGGATGGCTAAAAGGATATTTGTCAATGCTTTGATATGATGCTATGAAAGATTCTACATTTATCAATTAAAATATGAACCAATAAGGCACATTTATAGGAAACACTGTATTTTGATACACTGCAACAATAATATCTTTAGAAGAAATAGTTTCCTGAAGAATTTTGTGGACAGCAAAACTTCTTGGGGTCTGATGGATTGCTTTTAATCATTTCAGTTTTCTGCTTTTGTGACTCCTGCTGCTTGATTTTTCAGAATTCATTTAGTTTTACATTAGCCGGTGTCCATTTAGTGCAAGACGAGCACAACAGTCTTTTGCCAGATCATCAACTTTAAAGGATTCATCTACACTAATAAAACAAAGTGGAAGATTGTGTCAATTAGCCAAATAATTGGAGCAAAGCTTCAACTTTTCTCTGTGCATTTTTAAGAGGTTTTTTCCTGAACTGGGCTGAAATATTGCATTAGAATTGTAAACAATGTGTCTAAGACTTTGAGAGAGCACATTTTCATTCCCAGTTTTAAGGGTGAAAATGCTAAGGAGAATATCTTTGTACAGAGTGAAATATGACTACAAAGTTTGAGATTGAATCTTACATCCTGAATTCCTTAAGGGAACTCCTGGTATATAACAGAAAACAAAACCACAACAAAAACCAAACAGAACATGCTTGAATTTAATTATTTTACCCATTAATTTGTACAATTTATTTGCCTTTTTTTCTCTATCTTGGCATTTAGATTTTATTTTTTCATGCTTACTTAAAGTAGCACTGATTGCAATCATGTTTTGATTCTCTGCTGTATCTATATATCTTATTTCTCTCTGATTGTTGTTGTTGGTCCACAGCATTTCTTAGATTGTAGGATAAAGGAAAGTAGGGGCATTGCTTTTTGGTATAATACCCAGCATGCTGATATGAATTGACTATGGATAACAGCTATTAATATGAATATATATATGAATATATATATATATATTTCATACTCTTGAACAGTTGGGGTTTAGATATAATCTTCTCTGTTCTTGAGAACATTTTGAAATGTATTTTTATGCCTGTAATGTGAATGAGTCTATATTTTCCTATAAAACTCTTTTCTTTGTGAAAAATATCAGCTTTAAAGAATTATATCATGGAAGAAATGTGCGTGGATTTATGCTCCCTGTGCTAAAATTATGTTAGAAATGAAAAGTGCCTGAAAACAGAGATAATACAATGTAAATTGCTCTTTGCATGTCATTAACTTGACATCTATGATGTGCTTTGCTCAATTTCAATATTTAATAAGTGTCCAATTTCTTAAGTATGAACAAAAATTAGACACAATAACAAGTAAGTTACTTTTCAATAAATAGACAAGTTCTCGCTGATTTAAGAATAGTAATTGGATGTAGCACATTAACTAGGTGGCCCTGAGCAATTTTATAATAATCTTCTAAAAGCTTAGGGAACAGAAGAAAAAAAACCTCAACAGTTTATTACTTTTAACACACTGCAGTTACTTCTCTTAATTCATTTTAGTGAGCTGTCAATAAATTTCACTACATTAGATGCTGAATTTAATTAGCTGGAAGGTCACAATTTATGTGATTACTAAATTGCTGCTATTTACAATGTCTAGTAAATGTTACCTGTGGCAACATAAATATATCTAATCTATAGCTAGTAGTGGACAATTACTTTTTACTCCCTGGATATTAAGCCTTTCAAAGGTGCTGTTTCTGATTATTTTCAAGATCCTTCTGCCATGCTATAGGGGAACAGGGCTGATCCTACATTTTCAGTTCTAGCAAAAAATGAAAACATGAGACCCATTGCTTAAAAAAAGTTATTAGGAAATTTAAATGACAACAACAGGACGGGCACAAGGCCCTTTTTCAGTGAGGCATTCTGTATGAGGGGACAGGTCACACACTCAGCAAGCCTACCCTGTCTGGGAGTGTGATATTTCTTAAACATAAATTTCTTAAATGATATTATTACCCTCTGTGGGTAAGAAGCCTACTCTCACCTACTCTGGGGGAGTGCAGTATTTCTTACGTGATATTTCTTACACTGTGGTAAATAGGATGATTATATAAGTAAACACAAGAGTAGGTCAGGAAGCACAGCTTTAGGTTTTCTGTTCATACATGCACTAGTTTATTCCATGGAAAGCATCTTTAAACTTGTCTCTGAGATCAGTGGATGGCTCTAGGATAGTTATTTCAATAATAGATGACTGAATCTCTTGGAATGTCTTAAAAATGGAATAGTGTATCCAGTTGCCTATCGATGGGCTTGAGTCTCCACTCTGCACACACCCACCTTTATAATGATATGATTTTTTGTTCCTTCATGCTTGATACCTGATCCCTTCGACAGCTTGTGGTCACACTGGCTGGTGTACTTCTTCTATGTGGGCTTTGTTGCTTCTGAGCTAGATGGCCGCTTGTTTATCTTCAAGTCTTTAAGACCCCAGATGCTATATCTTTTGATAGCCCGGTGAGTGAGTGCAGAGTGGAGACTCAAATCCCATTGGTAGGCAACTGAACACCC
>NW_022103911.1:8973001-8974755 GCF_000313985.2 Echinops telfairi
TCATCTTAAATAAATGAAGACACTTCTGCCTGAAGTCTAGAAACTGGTGGAGGAAGACCACAGAATTGGCATTGATGCGAGACCTTTTGATGTTCAGATTTCTCATGGTTTGGCATTTTACATTCTAAGTGAACATTATGGCCTCAGCTAGCTTTTGGATTGATGGGTGCCCAAAGTAAAGCATCCCAATAAGATCAGCTAGCTCAAAGAACTGGTCCTTTCATAATCCTTCAGCAAGAATGAACCTAGTGTAGACAATTTTACGGACCTCATCTTACCCAGGGTTGAGTCTTGGATTTGCCAATATGATTCAGAGAGCACGGGTGATCAAAACAGTGCCACAATGTTTTGGAGAGTGATTAAAGAGTTGGAAACCTAACCTTCAAAAGTGTACCCCCTAGATGAAGGATAGGTTGAGAAATGATAGATGCAAATGTTGATGTTTTTGTTTAGAAATGTTTGTATTATTTTATAGCAATTGTTTTAAAAATTAATTTTGTATAACATCAATCAGAGCTATGCCTACCATGTACAAGGCAGAAATGTGTAATTCTCGTACTTTCAGCAAAAGTGATTTATGATTATGATGTAACTAGGATACTCCTTCTAAAATGCTAAAAGTGGTGCTAGATCTGAACCTCTGTATTATAAATTAGTGGATTATAATTCAGAGTGCTATTTTTCAATTTACAAAACTATTCTGATTCAAGAGTCTATTTCAGGTAATTGAGCTGTTTAGAATTGCGATGTGACAAGTAGGTTTTCCACTTATTCACCATTCATTTTTGGTACCGGAAGACTGGGAAATTAACACAGAGAATGCTGAATTTATGTGTTCCTGGTACACATTTTTGACCAATAAATTGTATTCTCTTCTTAATTATTGTGAAAGTAAGGGCTTTGACAATTAATTTTCTACAATAATGCAATCTTGAGAATGGTAGCCACTTGCGATCAGTTATGGAATAGAAAGCCAAAAGGGACCTTCTTTGATCATTTCAACAAGATTCTCACCAGCTCTGAGTGAGAATTTCATGAGTTTCATTCCCTCAAAAAGAATGAAACAAACTATTTGTTTAAATCAATATTAATTAATCTGTTATTTGTAGTTTAATCTGAACTGATATAAGAGAAACCATTTTCTTCTTTTAAACGTGTGTTCTGCTGGATCATGTTGATGATCTGATAATAACATATAATTTAAAGCACTAACGTGTTAATGTAATGCAGAGAAACTTCTAACCCCTCTTCCCTCCCAGTATCGCCACTCTCACTGCTGGTCCTGAGGGGTTCATCTGTCCTGGATTCCCTGTGTTTCCAGTTCCCATCTGTACCGCTGTGCATCCTCTGGTCTAACCAGGTTTGCAAGGTAGAATTGGGGTCATGATAGTTGGAGGGAGGAAGCGTTTAAGAATCAGCAAATCAGAGAGCAACAGGTGTTGGAGGGGCGGGGTTAAGTAGGAACCCTCCTCCACTGCTGGTGGTCATGTAGATTTGTACAGCCACTGTGGAAAGCAATCTGGAGATACCTAAAGAAAATGGAAATTGATCTACCTTATGACCCAGCTATCCCTCTACTGGGCATATACCCGGTGGAAGCAACAAATAAAACACGACCAGTGATCTGCGCTCCAATGTTTATTGCGGCACAATTCACAGTCGCTAAGACTTGGAAACAACCTAAGTTTCCATCGATAGATGAGTGGATTAGTAAACTCTGGCACATACACACAATGGAGTACTATGCAGCACTG
>NW_022103911.1:8977642-8984216 GCF_000313985.2 Echinops telfairi
CCCCAGACGCTATATCTCTCGATAGCCGGGCACCATCAGTCTTCTTCACCAAACTTACTTATGCACACATTCATCTTCAGCATTTGTGTGGGGAAGGTGATCACACAATGATGGTTTTTGTTCTTTGGTGTCTGCTACCTGATCCCTGCTACCTGAACCTTGTGTTCACTCAGGCTGGTGTGCTTCCATGTGGGCTTTGTTGCTTCTGAGCTAGATGGCCACTTGTTTGCCTTCAAGCCTTTAAGACGCCAGACACTATATCTTTTGATAGCCAGGTACCATCAGCTTTCTTCACCACATTTGCTAATGCACACGTCTGTCTTCAGCAATCATGTTGGGAAGGTGGGTATCATGAAATGACCATTTAGCTGAGCAAGGTGCTCTTGTATTAAGGGAATGCATACAAGGTGGCCCAATGTTCACCTGCTACCCTACTACAAAACCTATAATTATATGCACATAGGTCTAATTTCCCCCATAATCATAAATATATTTACATATGTGCATGTCTGTATTTAGGCTTCTATATATGCCCTTTGCCTCCTACTCCTTTCCTCTGTTTCCTTATGCTTTCCTCCTGTCCCACTGCCATGTTCAGTCTTCATTCTGCTTTAGTTAATTCCTCTCAGTTACCTTGCCCTTGGTCACTCCCTACCAGTCCTCCCATCCCCTCCCTGCCATTGGTTTTGAACCACTCGTTGTTCCCTTGTCCCTGGGTTGGCCAACACCTCCTCCCTTCCTCTACCTCCCACACTCTCATGTCCCTCCGGGACCGTTGGCCCTGTTATTTTCTTCTCATATTGTTTGTCCAGCCTATCTTTTCTGGGTGGACCTGCAGAGATGTGCATAAAATTGTGGGTGTCTTTGATGGCACCAATCAAAGTGGCACATAAGAACCTAGCGATGATGGCTGCAACAACACCGACAAGCTAACAAACAAACAAGCCACTGATATACAAAATTTAAAAGAAGAGACAAAAAGGAAAAAACAAAACCAAAAAAAGCAGAAGAAAAAAAAAAGGCTGTTAATAGTTCAAGGTCAGTTTGTTGACCTTTAGGAGTGGTTTCCAGACCAGTTTGATGGGGTGCCACATCCTGGCCCCAAAGTCCATCCTTTATACTAAAATGTTTTTAAACTGATGGTGGTAGCAATTGTAAAATTATGCCAGACCTAATTGTATTATGGATTATTATAATATCTCTAAGAGCTCCCAATAAAATGATCAATAAAAAACAATTGACTTGCCTTTAAATAATACCTAGTTTACTGAGAGATAAAACTATGCTGACTTAATTAATGTTCTTTAATTTATCTACAGGCTCTAAAATACATTGCAATGGCTACACAGAACTCACAGACAAAATTCATGATTAAAGAGTTTATTTAGGAAGTTAAGAAGTTGTAATGCCAGTAAGAAAAACTCAGGGTTGAGAAGTTTAACAGAACATGTTACAAAATTCTATCAAGTCTGCTAAAAATGCGCATACTATTCTGCTATAATGCTCAATTTGAAGGCGTTCCCTTTAAGCTCCCTGGGACAGCAAACCCAGCTCCCCAAGTCAGTGTCTAGAGGCAGCCCGCACCAGTAAGCCTCAGCCCCAAATCACTCAGCTGCGCTTCGGTGGGCCAGAAAGTCCAACTTCCCCAATAAAGTTCCTAGATGTACCGTACACCACAAGCCAATATCCTGCACAAAAGTACTAATACGGAATTGCTCTATGGATTGGGAAGTGCATCACTCTGTTCCGTGTCCTGGCTCCTGCTGCTGCTGCTGCTGCTTCTTTGATGGATCATGGTTCCAGAGGAAGTACTACACTCACCCGGGGCTCATGCTGGCAATAAGGCCCCTCCTCCTGTGTCTGAGAGGTCTGTATTTTACACACAGTAGGGTGGCACTCCAGAGAATCTAGCTAGAAATTACTCACAGGTGAATTCTGTCAGTCCCCCCCCCCACCTTCTTACCAGATTCATCCAGGGAAAGGTGATTTGTTGGGAGTTAGAGACATTGGCCAGAAGACCTACATTAGGTAATTCATTGCATGTAAAATATAATTTAGAATACAACCAAGGAAGATCTACAAGAGAAAAGAAAAATTAAAGTGAGGTCAAATAGCTAAGACAAATTGTCACCAACTCTCCTAAGAAAATAAGGAGCACTAGAAAATATCTACTCTTAATGAAATGTCTTGTGGATCTCTGGTCTTTTAGGTCCTTAACCACATTGCTTGATACAGAAAACATTTCTATTGCTCAGTTTCTGCTATTAGTAATAAGAAACATTAGAAAACATTCATAGGATACTATCACACCACATAAAAAGCTACAAATAAGGTTTAGATAAAAAATTAAGATTTATATCATAAAAATAAAGAATAATAATAAAGAAATACTTATAAAAATAAAAAATAAAGCTTGTTATTAGAAAAATAAAGGAAAAATTTCCTTGAGCAATATATATTTCCTTGAGCAAAGCCTCTATACTACATCTACCAAGCAGTGACATTTGCTTTTGAGTCACTGTTCCCTAGAGCATATTTGGTTACCCTTTAAATTTTATACTTTGTGGTTTTTTTCATTGATTCATTTTTAATATTTTAGTGAAGTTAGGTCCAGCTGAAATAATAAATTTCTTCCTTATAAGGATTCTGTAGTAGATCGCTGAAACATATTTTCACACATGTATGATAAAGAAAAAAATAAAAACACAAAGCAAAACCTCAACTGATGAGACTAAACTAATGCAGACTTCAAAACAGAGGACATAGTCTTTATCCATAGGTAAAACTTCAACCCCTACAACTTTATTTTTTTTAAAGTAAAAAATATTTACAATTACAAAATACTCTCTAGTTACATAGAGTATCTAAAACAAACCAGATAAAAATGTCTACTTAGAAAATTAAGCTTAAATGTACCATTGCTATTGAGTTTATTTCAACACTGAGGGACTCGATTGGACAGACCAGAATGCACCATAGGGTTTCTGAGACTTTCAATTTTTATGAAAGACAACCTCATCCTTTATCCTCAGAATCACTGGTGGATTTGAATTGCCAATTTTTGTTATCAATCTAATGCTTATTTAACCATGTCTTTTCTACATATCATTGTGCTATTTTAAGACTGTTTCCACAGAGTTCAAGTCTAATAATATATAAGCTCACTGTTGGTTGAAATAATAGTTCATTGTTTGTTTTTGTAACCAAAAGAACAAGTTATGTATCACACATATATCAGAAGATAAAAAGGAGATATGTTGTATTTACAAAAAACATTTTGCACAAAATATAAATAAAAAGAAAGTGACGCCATGCAGAAAACATACAAATATCTTGATGTGCTTTCTGAATATTTATGCTCTTTTCTTTGATTACAATTCTTGAAACAGAATTACACCTAGAACTATTTTATCCACTTTAATTAATTACATGTCAAGATTACTTACCTATGAAGTGTTTTGCCCAACTTCTGCACGCACAACTACTGCTTCTGCACAGCAGGTTTCCTCTTAGAGAAGTTTCTTATTATTAGGGGGAGAATAGGGGTCTTCTTAGTAGAACCATTTTTAAATGGTAGGTGGTTTGTGTGTATGCTCATGCACATGTATTTATTAGCACCTTTGTGGGAAATGTTTTTGTGCTTCAAACTGATGTAAATTTAGAAGTTGTACAGGAAGTATATTGCCCACCTCATTAGGATGGTGCAGTGTTTAAAACACCAACTAGTTCTTATTTTTGGCACTACTATGGGTGACAGATTGTTTGTGGGCTATGAGAGCTTCACATAGGTTCAATGTAATCTCAGGCCTATATAGAGTGCATCCAAATGTCCACATTTGTCCAACCTGAAAATCAGGGACATTAATGCTTCCTGGAGTGGAACTGATCAGTGGAGTAAAGGAAACTGACATATGTTTCCCCTTATTTTTCCTGAGATAGATGATGTATACATTTGAAGGGGCATCAATATTATATGGAAAGATTATATTATTTAATTCCATAATTCATTAACTCTTTGTAGCCACATATATATATATATGTATATATATAATCTGCAATTACTGTGTTAGTCTGAGTAGATTAGAGAAACATATTCAGGAAGACTCATAAGTGTATAATCAAGAACTTTATATAAAGTGAATTTTATATTAAGAAAACATCCCAGCTCAGTCCAGATCAAGTCCAAAGTCAAATATTAGCCCATATGTCTGATACTAGTCTATAATATTCTTTTCAGACTCCTGCAACTCATGCAATGATGCCAAATGCAGGAAGATAGCAGGCCAATGAGTGCAAATTCTTCTGGAGTCAGTGGCAGTGGAAGCATCTCAGTGCTGGCTAAGTGAGTCTCCACATGGCTCCTCCAGCTCCAGGGCTCTGACTCCATCAGTGTAGCTCCAAGTGACTTGTCAAGGGGAATGTGAAGCACAGTGTGTGTGTGTGGCCTCCAGTGAGCTATTTTATCCTCGTAGTGCCTCCAAATGAGGCCATCAAGCTGCGACCTGATTGACCAGGTAAACACCACCCCTACACTCTGAATAGTCTCAAGTTGACCCCAGATTATGTAACTACCACATTCACTTAACATGTGTATATAATCACACATTAAAACAAAAAGTTAGTAGAAAAAATTCATTGCCTTTTAACTCCATTTTTCCACAAACTTTTTGAAATTCCTTGTATATACAGGCCACCTTATGATTGTCATGAATCCTGTTATTTACCTTAAGTAATAAACCTTTCTGCATATACTTTTTTGGCTTTACTGGGATAATAACAGCATATAACCTACATTACATTTTATATACTTTCCATGGTCTACTATAGCTAAAAGAAAATGTCTTCTATTTTTAAAAAATGTGATCTATCATTATTCATGGGGCATTGTGTTAAGACTTATTATCTAAGAGAAGGCACATCCCTGTAGGTTCCCCAAAGTCACTGAAGGTTAATTTAGAAGTTTCAATTCTCTAGGCAAGGAGGTTCACATTTGGGATAATTCTTAATCAAAGTCCAGAGAATTTACTCATTTCAAATGTAGCTTCCAAAGTATTTACTCTAAAATTGATACATAAAATGTTACTGGATGCTTCATTTCCTTAAGTGACATTTTCTCTCATTTTAAACTCCAATATTATGCGAAAACTCCCAGGATCTTTCATCATACTTGTTCTTGCCTCTTGGTGAACTTCATTTCCTCAAGTTTTTAATAATTTCTAATCACTAAGTAAGTTTTCAGGTAAGTCTTCCCTTAGGACATAATCAGGCCATTGACTGCATTGAGCATTGCTGCTTTAAGCAGTTCCCTCAGAGCCAACAGCATGACTCGGCCTCACTTAGCACTTACTCAAGTGCCTCAGAACTCATTATTCTTGAAAGGCTGAGCACACGTGTATTTAATATGAATTTTATTCTTTGCATTTAAAAGAACTCAGTATTTACTATCACCTATTATGAATTCCATAATTTATAGTCTAGATCCCAAAGTCAATTTATATAGGTGTTCATTATCAGTGTCTACAAATAAAGCTGTGAATTCACAGGAAGCATTTACAGGCACTAAGAGAGTTTCAGAGATTCAGTTAGACATGCCCTCAAGGAGCTCAAAGTCTCATAAAGGAATTTACAGTCTATGAAATTGCCTTTTTGAAGGGCCTTGAAACACCAGGTATTTTGACTTTTAATCCCTCATTTAATTTTGTCTTAAAAGACAATGTAGAAGATGAAAATAAATAAGATAATTTTATTATCAGAAAATTTAACAATCATACATTTACAGTTTTTGATGTTAAGAGCATTTCTGTTAATTTCAAGTAGATTTTGGACAACCCTTATTACTTCATTGTATTAACTTGGCTTATACAAATTCATTTATTCAACACACATAACTCATTTTTGGTATGGACCAAGGGGTACCACAGTGAAGTGATCAACTTAGATGCTTCCAAATTTTGGTTGAAAAATGTTATCTACTAATTTCATTTTTTCATGAAGTATTTGATACCCCCCTGTATTCTGTTCAGGAAAAATTACAGTGAATAAGTAACTAAATATGAACTGTAATTTTAATTTGTGTAGAACAAATTAAAGAGTCATGTGTTTAGAAACAAATGTGCCTATATTTTAGATAAGGTGGCTGGAAAATTTTCTCTACAGAAATAACATTTAAGCTGGAAATTGATAAGTCAATTATAATAAGTCTTGCAAAGTTTCTAAGGAAATAATTTTAAGAATTTTAGAGGAATAGTAGATGTCTTATAAGTTCTCTTCAAGTTGAGTTTAAGGGATGTGTATTAGTGTTAAGAAATGATGTGGAGTAGGACATATCTGATCAGAGCACACAGGAGCAGATGAAGGGGGAGGAGGAAAGAGTGGAGTACATCCTAGACCACCAGGCTGTGAGGATGATGTTTCTGATTAGAGCAGCCAGTCTACAGAGAGGACCACATGGCCGGCCCCACTAGGAAACATTACGTCTCTCACTGACCCATAGCCCTACAGGGGACAACACCACAGACACAGTGTGGGAATTGCACCTGATCTGATCCTGCCACACCTAGGCAAAACACTAAGG
>NW_022103911.1:8986109-9000892 GCF_000313985.2 Echinops telfairi
CCAAAACAAACAAAAAAAGAAATGATGTAAATAGAGATTGAATCATAAAGGCCCTGCAGTCCACAATGAGTGGTATCTATTTTTTTCTTCATGTAGTAAGATAAAATTTAAGCAAGAATTTATATTGATAACAATTGCATGATCTGTTTCATAATTTTCTAAAAAGGCATTACACTGAATAGAGCCTCAGTTCTTTATAGATATGTCTTTCCAAAATTTGAGTGAAGGAAAGAAATTTTTTGAAAGGCTGATATGGTAGATGCATATATCACCAGTATTAAAAGTTTAATAGTTAAAGAAACAAGTTCCGAACGCATAAATCTAAACCAGGAAACATAGATTCAAAGTAGAGAAAAGAGCGTTAGAGAAGTATTACAGAGGAGGCTGTGCAGCTCAAACTTTATCCTGGGAAAGAAATAGTCTTTTCCTTCAGTTAGAGTTTGTAGAATGTATCTTAATTGGAAGACCAGGAGATCAACTCAGATTAGGAGAGCAAGTAATTATTATTGTTATAATTGTACTATGGGTCTGGGATAAAGTAAAATCACTATTGGGGGACAATAGGTTGAACTGATATGACCCTTCTCTTTTTAAAGGATATGTGTTACCCCGGGGAACTTTAGAGAAACAAATCACAGAAATTCATGTATAAGAGAGAGTTTTATATAAAGGTAAGTGCATATCAAGCAAACATCCCAACCCACTGCTGCCAAGCCCACAAGTCCAACTTTAACCCATATGTCCAATACCAATCCACAAAATCTTCCTCCATCTCACAAAACACACACAATGATGCTGACTGCAGGAGGAAAGCCAAGTCAGTGAGCGTGTAAGCATCTCAGTGCTGGTAGGGGTCTCCACATGGCTGCTCCAGCACCCAGGGCTGCATTGAGGTAGGTCCATGCGTCTTCTCCTCAGGGATGTCTTGCAGGAAGTGAGCCTTGCCAGCTGAAGCAGGGAACTGGTTTAGGCAGTGCACCCTGGTCCAACCATCAGAAAGCAAGAGACCTGAAGACTAGAAAGGCGAGGCTAACCAAGCTGTTTATCCTTCCTCCCTTCAATTAACCCCACATGTGTTTATCAGCCAGGTTGGCACAATAAACTAAATAACTCAGTATGGTTCAGAGTAAACTCACAGTTGGCCTGTCAATGAAGTAAGATTACTCTAAGAAAAGAAGCCAAATTTACACTAAAAGAAAGACAAATGTTTATTTGTTAAGTTGGTGGTTCAGTGGTGGATGTCTCACCTTCCATTTAGAAGCTGAAGTTGGATATATAGAAAATGTTTAACAACCCATTTGTCAGTAGAGGCTTGTGTACTGCTGTGATGAGCAGATTTAAGTAGAGATTCTAGATTAAGATGAACTGAACAGCAGGCCTAGTGATAAACTTTCAAAAATCAGTCAATGAGTATCATTTCCTATCACTAGTCCCCACCCCCGCACTCCAGTTTGGGGAGGTCTCAGAAGCCACTTACTATTTCCCTGGATTATTTTTCTAAGAATCTTTGCATGTAAACGCTCCATAGAGAGTTTCTGTCAACTCTCATATATAAATCAATTCATGTGAATGGCACATGACCCAGCATGGAGACCCTATGTGTCAAGGGCTAAATTGATGACATCTGACTACAACAACATTTACATTGGAATAGTCCTGACATTGTATTAAAATAGCTATTTCAATAAAATTGTTGTTGTTAAGTGTCTTCAAAATGCTTCTGGCTCATAGTGACCCCATATAAACAGAGCAAAACACTGCCTGGTCTTGTGTCATCCTCAAAATTGTTCTTATGTTGCAGCCCATTGATGCAGCCACTGTGTCCATCCAGCTTGCTGAAGGCCTCCCTCTTTTTCACTGCCCGTCCACTTCACCGAGAACTATATCCTTCTCCAGGGGTTGATCTCACCTGACAACATGTCCGAAGTACATAAGAAGTCTTGCCATCTGTGCCTTTGAAGGAGCATTGTGACTGCACTTTTCTGTCAGTTGGTCATATTGTGGTGGCTTTCTGATTGCTAGGATGCTTGAAGCTGTGTCACCAGTACAGGGTAACCAAAAAAGAATGGGTTTCAGCACAGCTTCCAGCCTAAGAACAAACTATGACGAGTAAGAGTCTGCTTCTGAGGAGTTGGATGCTGACAGCCTATGGGCAACATTAAAATTCTGTGTGGAATTTTCAAATATGATGAGAATCTGTGGAATAAAAAGGAGAGGTCACATTCCATTCCCAAGATTTCTTAAAGTCTGAATCCTTGGACAATAGGATAAAAAGAACAGGCAGGGAAAAAAAAAAAAGAAGAAACAGGGAAAATCCTGTGTGAAGAATCTCTGAAGTATTCCCTATGAATATAAGACCTAGAAATGGATTCTGCATGGTGGTTTGTTCATATGCTACTAAAAGTCCATGAAAATCACTAATGGTCTCTTCTGTGAATTGACCCAAGGGGTAAAGGCAGGGAGTCTAACCACTGGAAGAAACCTCAGAGGCAAGCCTGGGAAGAGAATGAAGAAATATGTATAGATAAGAAAATCAAGAGAGACAAATGTACACGTGAATAAAATTGAACTTTAATTCAGAAAAGTACTTAACATCCCAAATGTAGGAAGATCTTTGCAAGTGATTATGCAAATGAAGTGAAAAGGGGTTAGAGGTTCAGATTTCTTACAAGCAAAAACGCCCCAGGGCATTCTCTCCTGTCAGTCTAGGGTTCATTACTAGAAAATGATTAGAATCAATGCTGTGAAGTCAAGAGGTACCTAAATGTAGATGTTGGCTTATGAAAAACAATAACAGAATTAATGAAGGGACTTTAACCTTTAAGTTCACTACATATTCAATTCTGTTTGTCTGGGTAAAACTTAAATATAAGGGAAGTAATTTATTGTTAAAGCCATGTAAAGTGAAATGATTATTATGCTAATAAGACTGGATAAGTAAAATCTCTTGGTTTATAAATGTCATAGATTAAAAATGGATTGTGCTAATAATTAGAGCAATGGCAATTTTATGATTTTAACAGAGATCATTTTGTTCTGACTTTAATTGTTTTTAAAAATTTAACAATTTAATTTTAATTATAGAGTCATATATAATTATTTTGAACTTCAAAAATTACTCCACGTATACAATAGTTTAAAGCTTTGCACTAGATATTTAGAAGACATGAATCTTTTCACAGTACCAACTGAAGCCTTCTCTAAAGGAATGGACAGCTTAAAATTATATGCGAGGGCTTTTACAAGGGGACAATTTACTGTAACAGTTGCAGCTTTTGGATTTCTGTCTTGAAAGGAAAGCTGTTCGTGCATAAGTGGCTCTCATATTTTGACTCAATTATCTCTGCTATTTGCAATTAACATATTGGTCACTTTTTAGTTGCTTTCAAATCTGAAATGTTACAATTATGGAGAAGAAATTAACTCCTTTGTGACCTGTTACATGAACACTGGATAGTTCCAACATCTCAAAGAATGTCTTTGAAAGTAATTGAATTTTTCTCCATGAACAGGCTGCAGAAACCTGTGTTGTACGTGTGGCACAAGGGGTTGAGGTCTAACTGAGGAGTGGTCTAGGAGCCTACCTATTGTGCATAACAATCTGTGATGACAATTGTAATAATTCATGTAATGATTTTAATATACTCTCCCACTTGAAGGTACTTAATAAAAAGAAATATTGGGAAGAAAACAATTTTATAATAAATTCTCTGAATTTTATCTAAATAGCTCACAACTAATTTTTCCTTCTACATTCTCTCATTCCCACTCCAGCTATCTCCCTTTAATCCTTGATCGTCTTTCAAATATCTCACCCTCATTTTCAGTCTCTCTGGTTAATTCATACTTGTCCTTTAATATCCAACATATCTAAATTTTTCAAATACGTCTCCTTTAACTACAATTTTAACTATGTCACCTCACCCTCAGTGAAAGTGACTTTATCACTGGGTAAGGAAGCAAATAAACTTGTCGCTGATCATTTTAGGAGACACGTGTTCTAGGCAATGAGGTGGAGGACATTTTCTGGAGGCTTCATAGGGAATATTTCTTTGTAGGTAAAGAAAGCAAGTGGGATAAATAAAAAGAGAAATATTCATAAAAGGGTGCTACCCTTCAAATACAAGGTTTGCCATGTCTACATGTATTTCTGAGTTATGAATGTTGCAAGATGAAATAAAGTAAGAACTAGAAATGACTAAAGAATCATAGAGAAGCTGGACTGTTAGCTTCTAAATTCAATTTTTACATTCTGAAGCCTGCTCTATTAAAACCATTCTTGTTAATTGACAAAATTGCTGTCTCCTTAAATCCTTTGAGTTATTCTGTATACTCCTGTCTCCTATACATTGAAATGACTATAGATTAAATGGGTGAAATGATTGTTGGAAGGGATTTGGGCATGGAATGGTAGATTATGTATCTATTTCTTTACCAAAACTAAGACAAGCTGGATTATATAGGATGAATATAGCAGCAGGATTGGAAGAAGGCATATTAGCAACCTGTGATATGCATATTATACAACCTTGATTGCTGAAAGTGCGGAGCACTTGAAGCACTTGCTGATGAAAATCAAGGCTTTTAGCCTTTTATGTGGAGTACATCTCAAGGTAAGGAAGACCAAAATCCTCACAATTGGCCAAATAGTTAACAAGATGATAAATGGAGAAATGCTTGAAGTTGTCAAATGTTTTGTCTTACTTGGATCCACAATCAATGTTCATGGAGGCAGTAGTCAAAAGATCGCAAGATATATTGCATTAGGTAAATCTGTTACAAAAGTCCTGAGCATTGAAAAGTAAGGCTATTACATTGAGGACTCAGGTGCCACTGACCAAAGTCATCGTACTGTCCATTGCATTATATGTACGTGAAAGACGGACATTGAATAAGGAAGACCATAGAAGAATCGATACATTTGAACTGTTGTGCTGGAGTAAAATATTTAAATTACCATGGACTGCCGAAAGGACAAAGTGATCTCTATTGGAAGAAGTAAGGCCAGAGGGCCCCTTAGTGGCAAGGATGACAGGACTTTGTCTTACATACTTTGGGCTTATTGTCAGGAGAGATCAGTCCCTGGAGAAGGACATCATGTTTGGTAAAGTAGAGGGGCCGCACAAAAGAGGAAGACCTTCAATGAGATGGACTGACACAGTGGCTGCAACAATGGGCTGAGACCTAGACATAGGAACCATTGTGAGGATGGTGCAGGACCAGGCAGTCTTTTGTTCTGTTGTACATAGGTTAGCTGTGGGTCAGAGCTGACTCAATGTCACCATAAGAAAGCATGACATTTCTTAAACAGCATCCATAATTCTGTGATGGCAAAGAAAAATTAGAGATAAAGGATGTTATAAATCACCAGACTATATGGAACAAAGTTCCCATAAGATGTGGTGAAGAAGACATAAAGTACTTACTGATGAAATTGTAGGCTACACTGTTCTTGTTGGATCACACCATAATATAACAAACAAAAAACTCCTAATATAGTAATTATAATAAATGCAAAATATTAACATTTTTGAAATTGTCCTTTTTGTTGGATACACATGCATACAGAAACCTAAGTTAAGAAATTAAAAGACATATTGCATTGAGTAAATCTGCTGCAAAAGACCTCTTCACGGTGTCACAAAGCAAAGAACCACCTTGAGGACTGAAGTTCACCTGACCCAAGCACTGCAATTTTTCAATAGTCTCATATGCATGCAAAAGCTGGACAAGAGTAAGGAATACCGAAAAATCATTAATGCCTTTGAATCGTGATGTTGGCAAATAACATTGAATTTATCATGGACCACCAGAAATTGAGCAAATTTGCCAGAATTTTCCATAGAAGTGAGACAGTGAGATTTCATTTTGAATATGTTGAATCTGTTATCTCCAACAACCAGTCCCTGGAGAAGGGCATCAAGCAGAAAGAGGAAGCTCTCGACAAAACAGATATATGCAGTGATTGCCACAATGGGCTGAAAATTAGCAATGACTGTAAGGATGGTACCTGACTGGCAGGATTTCATTTTGTTGTGCTCAATTAATTAGTTGGGACCAATTCAATGGCACCTAACAAGAATAATAGGCCATATATGAGAAGAAAGACTTGGTGTTATGGGTATTTTTTTAATAATTGTATTTTCTAAATTTTAAAATATATAATTTGGATAAATGCGTGTATTAGTCATTTGTTGCTGTATAACAAATATTCATATATTTCATCACTAATTATTCCTGAGTTCCAAGATTCCAGGCTTGACTTTCCTGGCTTCCCTAGGTTTAAGGTTTGATTATTTATAAATTCATATCTGGATTCTTGGCTGGGGAATAATCTATAGCTAAGTCCATTATGTTCTGTAATAAATTAATTTTTTTGTGGATCCAACACTTAAAGTTCTTACTTCTCATTGAATGTGAGCTAGAGACTTACCTTGAGTTCTAACGCACTCCTATAACACTGCTTTGTGGCTCTATCCATGAGCAGTTCACATGTTAACAACTTATTCCTTTAAGCCTAGTGGGAGAGTCTTTGTTGTGCATGTTAACATGTAGGATTCTTATAAGTACATATAACTTAAGAGAGTAACATGACATCACCTTTAGCACATTCTGTTGGCTAGAAGTAAATCACAGGACTTACCCACATTCAAAGGTAAAACTTAAAACCAAACTCATTGCATGGAGTCAGTTCTATTCATTGTCACCCTATAATACAGCATACAACTTCTTCTTTAAGTTTCCAAGACTGGAAATCGGTGTTTTTGAATGCTGATTTGTTGTTAGTAGCCTATCATGTTACCCAGGGTATCACATCAGGAGATAATCATGGTGACTATTACAAATCCACTCCAGTAATAATAAATTATTCAACTGCTCCCATGGGTGCCTCATCTTTCATAGATATTTTTTTTCAAAGAGAAACTGGTGGTTTCAAACTACTGACCTCGTGGTTAGCAGCCCAATTGTAACCTCTACACCACCGGGGCCCCTTGATAAATAGCATTTGCAGTGCTGAATACAAATTATACAACACGCACACATACACGCACACACATACACAAAGAAGCTTTAATTTTTGTGAAAAAAAAAACATTACTTTTTAACATGTTATTCCATTAACTTATTGGAGTTAATATGCATATGCATAGATACCAAAAATGAAACTCAATGTAGTCTAGTTGATTCTAACTAGAAGTGATCCTAAGTAAGGTTTCCAGGACTACATTTCTATGGGACCTGACAGCATCATTTCCCCCCATCAGGACCTGTTATTGTCATTATGTGACATGTAGTTGGTTCCAACCCAGAGTGACCCTATGCACATCAGAAAGAAGCACTGCCCGGTCCTGCATCATCCTCACAATGGTTCCTGTGCTTGAGTCCATTGTTGCAGCCACTGTGTCCATCCTTGAGGGCTTTCTCCTTCTTCTTCTCTGCCCTCTACTTGACCGAGCATGACGTCCTTCTTCAAGGACTGCTCTCTGACAACATGTAAAAAGTAGATAACACAAAGTCTCTTCATCCTTACCCTTAAGGAGCACTCTGACTATACTTCTTCTAAGACAGATTTGTTTGTTCTTTTTGCAGCCCAGGATATTTTCAATGTTCTTTACCACCACAACAATTAAAACATAGTACCTATTTTTCTTCAGTCTTCCTTTTTCAGCGTCCAACTTTCACATACATATGAGGCAAATAAAATATGACTTAGGCCAGGGTCACCTTAGTCCTTAAAGTAACATCGCCCCCCCCCCTTTTTTTTCTAACACTCTTAACAAGACCTTGTGCAGCACATCTTCCCCATGCATGTGTTCTTTAATCTCTTTACCATTACTTCTATGAGCATTGATTGGGGATCCAAGCAAGATGAAATTCTTGACTTCAATAGTATCTCCATTTATCATGAAAGCTAGAACCCTTGATCATCATCAGCAAGTGCTTCAAGTCCTCTCACTTTTAGCATGCAAGGTTGTACCATCTGCATATTGCATGTTGTTAATAAGTGTTCCCCCATTCTTCTTCCTACAATCCAGCTTCACAGAACCTGGTAGATTTGAATTGATGGCCTTGAGGCTAGTGCCCAAATGCTTATTTCACAGTGTCACCAGGGCTCCTTTACACACACACACACACACACACACACACGGGTTTAAAATGTTTGTAAAAATTTTCCATTATTGTTCAATTCCATATTTCCACAGACTTTTTGAGTCACCCTAATTAAAGTGTTGGTAAAAAATATTGCATATACCATGAATAAACAGAATAAACACAACTGTCTTGGAACAAGGACAAGTGTAAGGATAAGAGTGTAAGTATCAATACAGTCCGTCTGCTTCACAGAAGCAAGGCTGGTGATATTTCAACTCACATATTCTGAGCATGTTAACCAAGGAGACCAGTTCCTGGAAAAGGACACCGTGATTGGTATATTAGAGGTCAGGGGAAAAGAAGGATTGACAGACTGGCTGCCACAATTGTCTCAAAGAGCAACAATTATAAGAAGGGCACTGGACTGGGAAGTATTTGTTCCATTATACATAAGGTAACTGTAACTTGGAAAAGACTCAAACCCCTAAAATAATCTATCTCTATCTCTAACATCTCTATATCTGCTCATATTTATATATGGACTATTTTATTTAATATATGACATATGTTTTATGCCATATCTTATATATGACATATTTATATATGGCATATATATATATATGACAAAGGAGAAGAAGCTCAATATTTTCAGCCCAAACAAGGCCAGGGTTGATTCTGAAATGGAACATCAACTGCTCACATGTAAATTCAAATTGAAATTAAAGAAAATTAAAACAAGAACCAAAATATCACCTTAAGTATATATCCTACCTGAATATTAAGAACATCTCAGGAGTAGACTTGATACACTGAACATTAATGACAGAAAACCAGACAACCTGTGGAATGAAATCAAGAAGGTTACACACAAAGGAAGCAAATAGACATTAAAAAAAAAACACAGGGAAAAAAGAAAAATTCAAACAGTTCAAAGTTGATGTCATGTGAAGCTCTAAAATTTGTTAAATATTATATTCAGCAAACCATACTTGCAGGTTATAGCACTAATATTTTTCTATAATATCCAAAGTCTGTTGGTTCACCTCTCTTTGGGATGGGTATAGACCAGTTCCAATCCATTGGCATGGTTACTGTCTCTGAGATTTCTGTCTCTCATGTAGGGAGAAAGTGCTTCCAGTGCAACAAAGGGTGCAGTAAGGGAGACGTTGGACAGGGCAAGATATGACAAAATACCCATTTATAAACTATCAAGGGCTCATGAGGGAGGGGGGAGCGGGGAGGGAGGGGAAAAATGAGGACCTAATGTTGGGGGTTTAAGAGGAGAGAAAATGTTTTGAGAAATGATGTACAAATGCGCTTTACACAATTGATGTGTGCATGGATTGGGATAACAGTTGTATGAGCCCCTAATAAAATGTTAAAAAAAAATTTTGAAAAAAAAAAAAAGGGGGTGCAGTAAGGAGCACATCAATAGGGAGCTGGCTGAAATCAAAGCCTGATTCAGAAGAGGACATAGAGCAATGAATATCATTACTGTAATTCAGCTGGATCTTAGCTGAAAGCAGAGAATAACTGAGTGATATTTACTTGTGTTTGATTAATATGCAAATACCTAAATCTGTGTGGGTATTAATAAATTATGAAAAGCAGTGAGATGAATAGGAATTCCAGAACACTTTATTATGTTCATGTGGAACCTGTATATGGACCAAGGGTCAAACGTTGGTTTTCCAGATAAGATGTGCATCAAGGTATATCTTTTCACCATACTTATTAATTCTGTATGTTGAGCGAATAATCTGAGAAGATGGACTATAGGAAGGAGGATTTTAAGAAGGATTTTTAATAACCCATGAAATGCAGGTAACAGAATTTTACTTACTGAAAGGGAAGTCTTAAAGTACTTACTGATGAAGATTAAGGACTGCAGCCTTACTATGGATTGAAACTCAATGTAAAGAAAACCAAATTCCGTACAGTTGGACAAATAGAGAATAGCATGATAAATGACAAAAAAATGATTGACGTTGTCATGGATTTTATCTGCCTTGAATCCACAATCAATTTTCATGGAAGCAGGAGTCAAGGAATCAAATGATGTGTTACACTGAGCAAATGCACAAAACTTCTTTAAAAGATTGAAGAACAATGATGTCACTTTGGAGATGGTGCATCTGGCCCAAACTATGGTATTTTTAATCACCTCATAGGCATGCAAACATTTAATAATGAGGACCGAAGGTGAAGAAACACATGTGAATTATGGTGCTAGTGAAGAATATTGAAAAACAAACTGCTGGAAAAACAACCATATGTCTTGCAAGGAGTAGAACCAGAGTGTTTCTTGGAAGTGAGCAAGGAGACAATTCATCTTGTGTAATCTGGTTGCGTTATCAGGAATGACCATTCCTGGAGAAACACACCTTATTTGGTAAAGTGGAGGGGCAGTGAAAAAGATTCACTGTCATCTTGTCAATGCTGACTCATAGCAGCCCCCTGTGCATTTCCAAGACTGTAACTGTTTATGGGAGTAGAAAGCCCAGTCTTTCTCCAGTGGAGCTGCTGCTGGTTTTAAATTGCCTACTACGTGGAGAGTAGCCCAATGGTCAACCACTACACCACCCACCAGGGCTTCATAATGAAAAAGAGGAGATGGATTGGCACAGTGACTACAGCAATGGATTTAAACATAAACATTGTGAGCATGGTGAGGAGGGACCAAGGGATGCTTCATTCTGCTGTGCATACGAGCACTATGAGTCTCAGCTGACCTCATGGCACCTAATATATGTCCTAGGTTTGTGTGCGTGTGCGCGCACACTTGTGTGTGTTTAAGCAAGGGATGCATGTAATAATGCTTACTCGTTTTACTGATGTTTAGAATTTGGAAATGTGTATTTAGAGCAGACATCAAAACTAAATGAATGAAACTCAAATATCTAGACATCAAAATTCCTAGATGTTTAGCTTTACTGTTGTGTTAATTCTGTCCCATTTAGCTCTTCCTCTGCCCTTCTGCCCCATTGGTGCATTGGTTTTAACAACTTGGTTTATAACAAGTAATTCTTTTGATTGCAGCTCTGATGTTTATAGCAATGAGAATGCTTTCGTATGGGTAAAATAAATAAAACAATACATAGCAAAAATAATCCTATGGATTTAGCAAGACATCTTGAGTTATATATGAGACTGCAAAGTTCATATTAATGTTTTAAATCAGAAATACAGAAGATTTGAATTGTACTTTATTATAAAGATCTAGTAAACAGTTCAACTGTGTTCTGTAGGTTTTCAAATGACTGGATTTTCAGAAGTAGATTACCAGCCTTTCTTCGGAGGTCCCGCTGAGTGGATTCAAACTCCAATATTTCTATTAGCAATTAGCAGAATTAGTAGTTTGCACAACACAGGGACATTTCAACTAGCAAAGCTTATTATAAAATCTGTGTGTCATGTATTGTAAAAGAACCAGATGGAATGCAGAATAAATATAACGTGTAGGCCAGTTTTTAATAGCTCTGTATCTAAGCAATGATTTACTGGTCATTGACTGGGTTTATATAGCAATATGTTTATCTCAAGGAAAAATAACTAAGAAAAACAACAACAGCATCAACAAAAATGAGATAGTAGCTATCAAGCTTGAACTCTGATTTTATTCTGGGAACTCTGAGTTTTAGTAAGAATATGTACAGTAGCCTTAAAGTGTAGGTTCTATTCCTCAATCCAATGTTTGAATGAGGAAATTGAAGAGCAGATGAGCTACATAAATTATCCAAGGACACATATCTATTGTCAAGGTATGCATAATCCAAGCAACTTGACCCAAAAGGTCCCATGCAAACACGATTGTATTATTGTGCCTTCAATCGATTGAACTAATCACATTCCCTAGAACCAATCATAGTTACTGTAAGTAAAGGAAAAATTAACATAAAGACAAAGCACCTCTTCATCTAAGTGCAGAAGGTATGGGCCATCACAAGTATATTGCTAGAATACTGAAATATTTAAGTACTTTCTGGGAAGACTGAATTGGATACTTTTCTGATTTAGTATTGCTGCATACATTGGGATAATTATATTCATATTGGTGGAAAACTATATAAATGGAAGAGTACTGGAGAACAATGGATTTGATATTCAATATTGAAGAAAAATCCAGTTTTTCTATTTCAAAATTTTCAAATTGTATGAATTGGACTTGGGCTTTGACTAATGCTATGAGATGACATAACTACAACAGGAGTTGAAGAAAATAGAAGTCTATGAGCCAGGTTTTCTCCGTATCTTTTATGCACTCTTGAGATTAACTGCTCACAGTCTTGCAAGAATTGTTATTGCCAGAAATAAATTAAATACTTCCCAAATGGTTGAACTTGGGGAAAAAATACACCAATAAAAAAAAGTGTTTAGCATGCTTTAGAGAAAGCATTTTTAGGGTGAAATTTTCATTTTTTATTGGATTGCCTTGTCATAATGTAGACAGAATTTAAAAGTGGACATGAGAATGTATTTAGTGACCTCCGAAGGGTGTTGGGTAAATGCACTACCGTTTTGTAAATAGCTTTCGATATGAAATGTGATAGGTATTTGGAGCTGTCCAAAAGCAATCTTGAAACTTCAAGCAAGGGTGAAAAAAATGTCTATAGTATTTTAGGTGTCCCCCAAACTATAGGAAGCTGACAGTTTCTAGACAGTTTTGCTGTCTAGAAAAAAAAGTCAATGCAAATGAGAAAAATTTCTCCCTAGCTGGAGCAGAGACATTTGAGGACAAATAGGTTAGGAATGTTTAAAGTTACCCAGTTATATTTGCTGAATCATAAGACACAATTTTCACTATTTTCTTCTTATTTACAAGTTCTTTTTGTCCTATGCATCAAAACTACAGTAATAAGGACAAATGTTATTTGATTTCACTAATATGAAACACCAGGAAAGAGCAAGTCTATAGGAATCAGAGTTTAATATGACCGGTGATTATCAGGCCCCAAAGTGGGACAAAGAGAGAAGCCCAGCATTTAGGAAGCACGGTGATGAGAATGTGGGCTATGTGTCCTGTTGATGGTCACATAGTACGATTAATTTACGAACTTTTGCTGAACTCTATACATGAAAATGTTGAATTGGCATAGGTGGTATTTATATTTTTTGCAATTTAAATGAAAGAGACAGAGACAGGCTCTTTTAGACTCGTTTATTGCTTAAATACCATCAAAGAGACCTTAAGTTTTTAATACCAAAGGGACTTACTTTTAAAGGCTGAACAGAGCAAGTCAGTTTTTAACATAGCACATCTTGAATGAAAAAGTTGGCAAAATAAACTTATGTAAAAATCAAATTATTTTTCTATTCATTGCCATTTACTAGTGACAACTAATGGTGTTGCCTGTTTATGTTACAGAGAGGTAAAATGTGCATTGTCAACTGTAGTTCATAAACTATATTTGTTCTAAAGTCTTGCTACCTCATGAGGCTATTTGTTTTATAATGGATGGCATGGGTCTCTCCTTGTTTCTTCTCACTCAAGTACAGCTTATTTCAACTTCAGTGTAAATACATTCCTACTTTAATATGAGGGGAAAAAAGTCCTTTAAGGACAGGCTCAGTATTTTTCCTTTGGTGTTAAAAATGAAGCAATTATTGGAACAAACAAAAGGACGAACAATACCAGTTGATTAAATGAGTTTCCTTTTTAAGTCATGAAATCTGTTTCTATTGAGGGACATCTGAAAGAAATAAACAGCTTTTTTTAAAAAAAGCAAAGCAAATTCTCACTCATTAAATAATTAGGCCACTGGAGATTTATTCTTTGTTTGGGAATCTTATGGATGCTTGAGAATACTGGACACTATGTATAATTTGTCTTGAACTATTAGAGGGATAATTGGTTTTTATATTGATAAAATTCACACTGATAATATTTTGATTGGTAATGACATAAATTTACTCTAAGTACCTTAAAAGTTTTTAATTATTGCCAAGAAAATCATATATTGTTACACCTTCAGTTCTTATTTTCTAAGTGTTCCTTTCTAATACCTTTTGTTAGAATAAGGAGCCTTGCTGGCACAGTGAAATAAGAAATAGGGCTACTAAGTGACCAGTCAGAGATATGAACCCAACCACATGACACTGCAGGAGCATGGTGACGTATTCTGCTCCATAATGATTTACAGCTTCAGAAAATCTATGGAGCAGTGCCACTCTGTCCTATGGCATCACTATACATTGGAATCAACTTGATGACAATGGGCTTGGGTGTTAGAATAACAAAACATCTCAATATGATTAAATGTATGCAAATTATCTCTCAAATGCTGTTCATTTAAGCAAAGTATTGCTTTGCCTAAGATACAGAAATAAAACAATAGCTAAGATTTATTACATGAAAGTATCCTGTGTTCTTTATTATTTCTCTCCATGCGATGTTAATACTTCATGATTACTCTCCAGGTCTGTCAATATTTAACATGATTTAAGCATCCGACTTAAAACTTTGAAATCTCTGGTTCTGAAAGCACCCATTCATTCTTATTAAATCAGCTGCTTACTTCTATTGAACCTACGCTTTGCCCTTAGACTCATCTCTGTTCTCTTTCTTGCCGTTTTCTGTTTATCCTGGTCCAGATTCTCCTACCGGCTTCCATGATCTTCTAAACCACATTCTCATCTTTTTAACTTCAGTTTATACCCGTGGCCGAAATTGTATTCTAAACATTTCTGGA
>NW_022103911.1:9002126-9008314 GCF_000313985.2 Echinops telfairi
TGGGTTTCCAAGATGGTAACTTACTGGATTAGAAAGCCTTGTTTTCCTCCCTTGGCCCCCATCATATTATTTACTGGATTAGAAAGCCCTACTTTCCTCCCATAGCCCCCATCGTATGTTGCATTGTTTACTGGATTAGAAAGCCCTACTTTCCTCCCATGGCCCCCATACAATCTTGTGTTATGTGCTACTGAGACAGCTCCGACTCAGTACTGTATGTGCGACAGAAGGAAATACTGCCCTGTCCTGTGCCATTTTCACAATTGTTCCTGGGCTTGAGCTTATTGTCGCCACCGGGTCAATCCATACCCCAGAGGGCCTTCCTCTTTTTCACTTTCCCTCTGTTTTACCAAGAATGATGTCCTTCTCCAGGGACTAATCTCTCATGACAACACGTCCAAAGTATGTAAGACAAAGTCTCACTCTCCTTGCATCCATGGCCCTCTAAGGCTGTACTTCTTCCAACATTGATTTGTCTGTCCTTTTAGCAGTCCATGGGACTTTCAATATTCTTCACTACACAACTCAAATGCATCCATTCGTCTTCTGACATCTTTATTTAATGTTCAACTTTCAAATGCATCCTTGTAGCAGTCCCACATATGTACCTTCAACATTCTTCCCCAGGACTACAATTCAGTTCATTGTTTCTTTGGTTTTCCCTATTCAATGACCAACTTTCCCATGAACATAAAGCTTGGCTTAGGTTAAAAGTACCTTAATCCTCAAAATAACCTCCCTGCTTTTCACACTAGTTCTTTCAACCCCTTGTCTCTGCTAGGAAATTTGGAAGACAATTATTTGGCCAACTGACTGGAAGACAATCATTGTCAGAATGCCAAGGAAATGTTATTTCATCCAGACTCCTTTGTGACAATGGATGAAAGGTTGTTCCTCTTGATTGTGCCATTCCTGACAGTATACACCAAATGATCTTCTGCTTCGAAACGGCAAACAGCAGGACCCTCATGCCTAGAATATTGATGTTTATGGATTCCATTTCATTTTTGATGACTTCCAGTTTTTGTAGATTTATACTTCTCACATTCCAACTTCCAATTATAGTAAAGTTTTCCAACTATTTCTGTTTGTTTTCAGTTTTTTCCCATCAGCAAATAAAGGTGCCAAAGGCTTTACTCCATTTATGTCAATATGCTCAACTCTACTTTGAGAAAACGGCTTTCCCTCAGTCACATTCTCGTGTGTTCAGAAATGAGGGACCCATCTCTGACACTATCTCCAACAAAGTTCTGCTTCCGTTCATTAGACCTTCAGCACATGATAAAGTTTAGAAGTGTGCCAGAAGGTTTTCAATGATTATTTTCTTGAAATTGGGCAGCCAAGGCTTCTTTGTTGACTTATTCTCTCCAGGCTTAGTCTCAAAGCTCTGCTAACAGCTGTTCACTTTGGGTAACCCTGCTGGTATTTTAAATGCCAGAGACATAGTTTCCAACATCACAGCAACACACAAAGCAGAATAGTATGACAAAATGACACACAGTGGTAGAATCTGCTGCATAAGATCTCCTTTAAAACGTTGTAAATGAAGGATAGTACTTTGAAGACGATAGTGTGCCTGACCTAAGCACTGGCACTTCCAATCACCATGAATGATAGGTAGGTTTATTGTGCCAACCTGGCCAATAGAAACATGTGGGATTAATCAGGTTATAGTTTGATTGGAGGGCAAAGAGATAAATGGCTCAGCAAGGCCCACCCTTCACTCTCTTGCTCTCTCGTGATCAGACCAGCATAAGGCTGCTTTAGTTAGTTCTGTGCCTCAACTTGTGAGCTACACTACTTGTGGGACAGCCAATCCATGTATCCTGTCACTAGAGCTTTAGGTTCCTTTGAGACCTGCTTTGCCATGCTGATGGTGTATACATTGCTAGAGCTTGAGACTGGTGGATCCTGTCGTCTTGCATTGCTTGAGTTTGAGATCCCATCCTGGCCTGCTTTGCTAAGCTCCTGAGCTGCTGACTGTTGGTGACCTGCCCTATTGTTTGCAACCTGTGCCTGCACTGCCTAGGGATGACTCACCGTCTGCTTCCTTAATCTGAAGCAGTACTATGTGGGATGCCATACCGGTGGATAAGGCATTCTGTAAATCCACAAACAGTAGTTTTGGAAGAAACATTGCATGCAGGGAAGGCAAATCCATATCCAGAGTAGGTGTCTATTCCAGTAAGAACAAAACACTGTCCCCTCCATGATGGAAGTGGTCTATGTAATCAATCTACCACCAGGTTGCTGGTTGTTCTTGCCAAGGAATGATCCCATATCTTGGACTCAATGTTAGCTTCTGATGCTGGCAGATGGGGCACTCAGCAGTGGCAGTGGCCACGTCAGCCTTGGTGAGTGAAAATCCATGTTGCTATGCCCATGCATAACCTCCATCCCTGCCACCATGTCCACTTTGTTCATGTGCCCATTGGGCAATGACAGGAGTGACAGAGGAAAGAGGAGGACCAGTCTCCACGGTGCATGTCATCTTATCCACTTGATTGTTAAAGACTTCCTCTTCAGAGGTGACCCTTTAGTGAGCATTCACATGAGACACGATTATCTTTATTTTCTTGGCCCATTCAGAGAGGTCCATCCACATACCTCTTCCCCACACCTCCTTGTCACCAATTTTCCAATCATGTTGTTCCAATTCCCTGACCATCCAGCCAAGTCATTAGCCACAGCCCATAAATCAGTATACCATCTCACATGATGCCATTTCTCCTTCCAGACAAGGTGAACTGCCAGGTGAGCAAACTGAATGGCCAGGTGCACTGCTCCAAGTTCGGTCCATTGGGAGGATTTCCCTTTACCACTGTCCTGTGGGGAGATCCCAGAAAGGGGCTATAGGGCTGCTGCTGCTGTCCACTTAGGAGTGGTACCTGTATATAATGCAGAGCCATCAGTAAGCCAAGCATGAATTTTCTATTCTTCAGTTAATTTATCATACGGAACTCTCCAGGAGGCCATAGATGCAGACTGGGAGAAGGAAGGTACTGTGAGAGGAGTGGAGACTATGGGCATTTGGGCCACTTCTTCATGCAGCTTACTTGAACCTTCAGGCCTGCTCTAGCCTGATCTTGTATATACCACTTCCATTTAACAATGGAGTGTTGCTGTGCACTTCCAATTTTATGACTCTGTGGGTCAGACAATACCCCATTCATGATGGGAAGCTCAGGCATCATGGTGACTTGGTGGCCCATTGTGAGGTGTTCAGTCTCCACCAAGGACCAGTAGCAGGCCAACAGCTATTTTCGGAAAGGGGAGTAGTTACATGCCAAGGCAAGACTTTACTCCAAATTCCTAAGGGTCTATGCAGTGATTTACCAATAGGGGCCTGCCAAAGACTCTAAACTGCATCTCTATCTTCTACTCACACCTCTAGCACCATCGGGTCAGCTGGATCATATGGTTCCAGTGGGAAAGCAGCTTGCATGGCAGCCTGAACTTGTTGCAGAGCCTTTTCTTGTTCTGGACCCCACTCAAAATTGGAGGGCTTTCATGTTACTTGATAAATAGGTTGAAGTAGAACATCCAAGTGAGGGATATCTTGCCTCCAAAATTTGAAGAGGCCCATTAGGTATTGTGCCTTCTGTTTAGTTGTTGGAAGGTCCAGATGCAATAGCTTATTCTTCACTTTATTAGAAATGTCTCCACATGCCCCACATCACTGGACCCCCTAGAAATTCTACTGAAGTGGAAGGTGCCTGAATCTTCGTTGGGTTGATTTCCCAATCTTTTGCACGCAGATATTGGACCATTGAATCTAGAGTCTTTGATACATCTTCTATAGTGGGTGCAATCAACATAATGTCATCAGTATAATGGACTAATGTGACAACTTGCAGAAGAGATATGACTAAATGTGAAAGTTGGATATTGAATAAGGAAGATCAAAGAAGAGTCGATGCATTTAAATTACTGTGCTGGTGAAGAATATTGAAAGTATCATGGACTGCCAAAAGAACACAAGGATCTACATATAATCTCCTCCCTGGGGGATGGACAACAGAAAAGTGAGTTAAGGGAGATGTTGGGCAGTGTAAGATATGATAAAATAATAATAATATAAAATAATAATAATTTATAAATTATCAAGGGTTCATGAGGGAGGGGAGAGCAGGGTGGGGGGGAATGAGGAGCTGATTCCAAAAGCCCACGCGGAAAGCAAATGTTTTGAGAGTTATGAGGGCAACGAATGTATAAATGTGCTTTATGCAATTGACATATGTATGGATTGTGATAAGAGTTGTATGAGCCCCCAATAAAATGATTTTTTTTAAAAGAACAAAAAAAATGTCTTGGAACACGTATTGCCAGAATTCTTTTTACAGGCAAGATGGAGAGACTCTGTCTCAAATACTTTGGACATGATATCAGGAGAGGCCAATTCCTGAAGAAAGACATCATGCATAATAAAATGGAGGGGCAGTGAAAAAAAGACGAAGATTTTTTATTTACACAGGGGTTGCATCAATGGGCTTATGCATAAGAACAATCTTGAGCATGGCACAGGATCTGATGTGTTTTGTTTTGTTTAATACAGGGTTGCTATGAATCTGATGCTGCTGGTCATGATGCACCTTACAATCATATAACATATATATTTATAGGGAGCCCTGATTGCACTGCTGGGCAAATGTTGGAGTACAAACTGCAAGATCGACAGCCAGCCTCTCCATGATAGAAAGCTGAGACTATTTGTCCCTTAAAGATCTATAGTCACAGAAATTCATTTTATCATGAGTCAGAATTAACTCCGTGGTAGTGAGGTTCTATAGTTATATATCTATATGTGTGTATGTATGTATATATATTTCTTCTAGAGAATCCTGCCTAATAAACTTTCTGTATAAAATGTTATGTATTTCCTTTGCATAAGGGACACTCATTAACTAAAGTCATCCTCAAAATGTGTTGTTCCCAGTAGAAAACCAATTTTTCAAAGTATATTAAACATATTCTATGCATAAAATCATAAAATTATTGTTTATATATACCTCATACATTTGAAATTGTAGATAAAATATTTTTTCACAGAAACTCCATCATTTTCCTCGTAAATATTGAGGTTTACATGATTAATACAAGTGCTGTGTTGGGCAGGTAATGTAGACCAAGGTTGGCAAACTTCAGCTCTTGAGCCATATGCAACCCTTATTATTGACATATGGCTCTAAATTGAAATCAAAACTGAAAATAAAATGACTATAGTTTCATTTAAAGAATATTATTCATATAATGGTGATTTCATCTTTTTGTAAAATATATTTATGGTTCTCAAATAATTTTTAAGTTGTTGTGAGGGATAGGACTGTCTCTTTGTCTCAAAAGTTTGCTGAATTCTGGTCTGGACAAATGTTCATTTTCTATAGGAGAAATTTGTCATCACCATAGCATTTTGATATAAATTATACATTATTAAATTAGTTAAACTACATTTTATTGCAACTGGATAATTGCTTTATTGTATCATGAATTTATAGAAAAAACTTCAGTTAACCCACAGTTAACCAAGTCACAAAACACAGACTTAAAAGTAGTCTAAGCTACTTTAAGTTTAAAGTAGTAACATTATAAGTTTATACTACTTATATACTTTATAAGTAGTCTCATAAAAGGTTTAAGGTAATGTGACATCCATGATAAAACAACCATATTATCAAATATTGTAATTTAAAAAAAATAATTTTATTGGGGACTCATACAACTCTTATCACAATCCATATATACATCCATTGTGTCAAGCACATTTGTACATATGTTGCCATCATTGTTTTTAAAACATTTTCTTTATACTTGAGTCCTTGGTATCAACTCCTCATTTCCCTCCTCCCTCTCCCTCTCTCCCTCCCTCATGAATCCTTGATAATTTATAAATTTTTTTTTATGTCTTTCACTGTCCGATGTCTCCCTTTCCCCCATTGTGTGTTGTCCATCCCCCTGGGAGGGGGTTATAGTTAGGTTGTTGTGATCGGTTCCCCCTTTCTTTCCCCGTTTTCCCCTTACCCTCCTGGTATGGCTACTCTCAATATTGGTCTCAAGGAGTTTATCTGTCCTGTATTCCGTGTTTCCAGTTCTTATCTGTACCAGTGTACATGCTCTGGTCTAGCCAGATTTGTAAGGTAAAATTAGGGCCATGATAGTCGGGGGAGAGGGGGAAGGAAGCATTAAAGAAC
>NW_022103911.1:9008666-9011951 GCF_000313985.2 Echinops telfairi
TCTTGAGCTGGGGACTGTCGGACCCTGTCATCTGGCTGACTTTTGGTGACCTGCCTTGCTGTTTGCTGCCTGTGCCCAGATAGCCTGAATTGCTCTAGAGAGGACTACCCGGTGGTGCTCAAGACTTGAAGGACTGCCAGTGTCTCACAACTGTCTCATGGGAGTGAGTTTCACTTAGCCATTTGTACTGCTTTATAATTTAATTAACTGTTTATATCTTATGTTATCTATCTATCTATCTATCTATCTATCTATCTATCTATCTAAAATTATTACCATTCTGGTTTTGTTTCTCTAGAGATCCCTAACACAGGCCTCCACTCCACACTTCCCACCTCATTCACACTATGATTTTTAGCTCTGGGTCTTTGATGTCTGATACCTGATCTCATGGACACCTCATGATGACGGAGGCTGGTGTGCTTCTTCCATGTGGACTTTGTTGCTTCTCAGCTAGATGGTTGCTTGTTTATCTTCAAGCCTTTAAGACCCCAGACATCACTCTTTTGATAGCCGGGCACCATCAGCTTTCTTCACCACATTTCCTTATGCACCCGCTTTGTCTTCAGGGATTATATCAGGAAGGTGAGCATCTCAGAGTGCCAGATGATTAGAACATCATGTTCTTGTGCTAAGGGAGTACTTGAGTAGAAGCCCAATATCCATCTGCTTCCTTAATACTAAACCTGCAAATATATGTGCATAGATCTATTTCCCCATTGTCATACAGTTACATATGTACACACCTGTATTTAGATCTCTATAAATGCCCTTTACCTCCTAGTTCTCTCCTCTATTTCCTTTTACTTTCCTCTTATCCCACTATCATGTTCAGCCTTCATTTGGTTTCAGTAATTCCTCTCAGGTACATTGCCCTTGATCAAGCCCTACCAGACCTCCTATACCCTCTTTGTCATCGATTTTTGGTCACTTGTTGTTCCCTTGTCCCTGGGTTTGTTAACACTCACTTCCTTTCCCCTATCTCCCCCTCTCCCATGTGCCCCCATAACTGGCATCCCATTTTTCTCTCTTCCAGCTTGTTTATCCTGCCTATCCCATCCAGATAGACATGCAGAGACAACAATATGCACAAACACAAGACCAAGCAAAACAAAGCAACAATAGAAAATGAAACAATAGCTACAACCACAACCAGCACCACCACCACAACAACAAAGCCAATGACAAAAAAAAAGAAAAGCCTATAAATAGTTCAAGTTCTAGTTGTTGTCCTTTACAAGCGTTTTCCAGTCGTGTCTGACAGGGTGCCACGCCCTGGCCTCACAGTCTATTTTTGGTGTTTCCTGGGGACTTCATTGCTATGTTCCCCTTGCTGCTCTGTTCAAGGCCCCCACATCTCACCTCGGTGTGGTGGGGTCAGGGTGGGCACAATTCCCGCTGTGTGTCTCCAATGTTGTTCCCGGTGGTGCTATGGGTCAGGAAGGAATGTTATGTCTCATGGTATGGCCAACCCTATGGCCCTCTCTGCATTGGCTGCTCTGAGCAGAAATATTGTCCTCAGGGTTTGGTGGGCCAGGATGTGCTTCAATCTTTTGCCTCCCCTCTTGTTTGCTCCTGTGTGCTCTGATCGGACACATCCCTCTCCTTGAGCTGTAGCTTTGGTGCTGTCCTCTGAAATGAATTCTTCTGGGGGATAGGAGGGACTGTCCACTTAGTAACGAGGACGGCCCTTCAGGCCTCGCTGTTGGTTCACTACTTCATGCCAGTGTGTTTTGCTCTTGTCTTGGAGCACTGGGTTAAAGTCTGGTCCTCTTTCCCTGTGGAGATATAATCCTTCCCTTGGGGGTGGGGGGTGGTAGTGCCCTGTTCCCCTAGCAACCCATGTTTTTTTCTCCCTCCTTTGTAATTGGCTACCATAGGTATCCCTGGCTTTACTCTGTTCCCTGCCATATTACCTGTACCTCACCCCAGGAATGTATGCATACAGTAGCTTCTTCTCTATGTCCCTTTTGGATTTTTAAGCTTACCTTAGCAGACTCTCTTATTGTACTTGTCCTTTTGTGCTTGGCTTATTTCTCTTAGCATAATTTTCTCCAGTTTTTCCCATGTGGTGATGAACTTTATGCATTCATTGCTGCATTTTAGCAATGCATAATACTGCATTGTAGGTATGTACCACAGTTTTTTAATCCATTCATCTGTTGATGGAAATTTGGGTTGTTTCCAAATCCTTGCAATTGTGAACTGTGCCACGATAAACATTGGGGCACAGAGATCTGGCTGTGGTTTGTTTCTTGCCTCCTGGGTAGATGCCCAGTACGGGGAATGCTGGATCATGTGGTAGCTCAATTTCCATCTGTTTTAGATATCGCCAAATCAATTTCCATAAAGGCTGTACATTCCTACAGGTCCACCAGTAGTGGACAAGAGTTTCTATCTCCCCACATCCCCTCAAGCACTTGTTCCTTTCTGACTTTTTGAATTGGGCTATCTTTGAGGGTGTTAGATGGTATCTCAGAGTTGTTTTAATTTGCATTTTTTCTTATGACTAGAGATCTGGAACATTTTCTCATGGAATATTTGGATTTCTGCCCTTGAGAAACTTCTGTTCAGGTCCTTTGCCCACTTCCTCAATGGACAATTGGTGTTTTTCTTGTTGCAAGTTAGCAGAGTATTGTAGATTTTAGCAATAAGGCCTTTGTCTGAGGTGTCAATGCTAAAGAAGTTATTAGTCTCTTGGTGAATTCTTTCGATGTACACAAGTGTTTTATCTTTAGTATATCCCATTTGACAATTTGTGCCTCCTCTGTATTTGTGTCCTTCCCTATTTAAAATAAGACACTGTCTTATATTTATTTTTCCTAAAGACGCACTATGGCTTATTTTCAGGGATGTCTTATTTTTATTAAGTATGGTACAACAATCTACATTTATTCAAATACTGTATAGTTAAGTCATCTTCTTCTGGAACATCGACCCACAGTGCCGAGTAAAACGGCAGCCAGAGCTTTACTTCTTCCCCCTGAGGACACACAATTCCTAAAGCAGAGCGTCCTGCTCCTCACTTCACTGAGGACACTTTGACTTTCACTTTCTATTTCTCCCTCTCTGCCTCAGCTTGCAGCACACACAGAAGGACTGGGACCTAACAGCGGGAGCTGACCTTCTTGAGGGGGCTGCCCGCACCTCTCCAGTCACCTCCAAGATAGCAGCTGTCACAATGGGGCAGAGGAGAAGGGCTTCCCATCTTCATTACTGCTCCACATTGGTACACTGCATAGCCACGCCTATCACTGTCTTATTTTCAGGGTATGGCTTATATTG